>NW_020955420.1:66797-359565 GCF_003031625.1 Empidonax traillii | reverse complement strand
TTTGAAATACTGAAATTAGACTGAGCTATTCCTGGTTAATGCAGTGTAAACGAGAAGAACCCAGCCCTGTTAAATATTTGACCTGAAAAAAAAACTTATGCGTGTTTCCAATGCAACAGTCTGCCTTATACTCCTTATTTTGTGTAATACTCTGTTGTACCAAAAGCCACGTAGACAGCTTGTCAGCAACAATGGCAAACATACAGAGATATATTGTTAGTGTAAAATAGTTGTGCTTAATTCCCTCTCTTTACTTGATTTTTCTGAAGAATCTTTTGTAGTCATCTTTTTCCATTCCTGTGTATGTGCAGTTGATAAATTATTTCTGTTCGCTTTAATCCATTTTTTATTATTCTTCCAGATATTTTTATTTTTTATGGTGTTACTGAAAATAAATCTTTTCAAGAGCTTGGCAGTATATTTGGAAGGATGTTTTTAACAGTATGAGTACTTCTTCTAGGAGTTATTGATGAAATAGTGGTTAGAAATTAGTTAATTGTCTTAACTTAAAAAATACATGTATTCATGACTGTTAACTAAATTGCCATGTATTGGTTTTGACATATTCCCCACTTGAGTCTTCATGCTGTCTCTTTGTTTCTTTGCTAAGTACATGAGCAGTGTCCTAATGCACCATGGTTCTGCAGCCCCATTTCCTATGGAAACAAGGATTCTGCAGTCAGCTCCTGGGCTTGTACTCCTCTACACATTGAAGCTGTTGACTGATTTTGACAGAGAGGTAGATGGCTCAAAGGTAACCAGGTTAATATGTGGTCAGACTTCAGAGAATCCAAGCGGAAGAGAGACCATACAAAGATATATCTAAGATAGAAAAGTGCTGTAGTCAAATTTTCTTAAAAACCAAAGTGTGATAGTTTTAGTCTAGGCCTTCCTTGGTGACCAATTTATAACCAAGGAAGTAGCCAAGTACCCAGTATTCCACACAATTTTTACGTAAACCAGGGTATAAATAAGTCGGAGATTAGAGACCTCGCTCTCTTCTCTTCCGGCGAGGTCTGGGAACAGTGGGTCCCTGCGTTGGTCTCGCTTATCTAAGGCTGAGGCCTGCAGAGTCCGCTGTCCTACCACGTGGGGGTTTGGAGAGTGCTGGCTGTAACTGCCGATCCTGCTGTTCTAAGGGACGTGGTGAGATCTGTTTTGTTAGTTATTAGTATAGTTTGATCTAGTATACCTGTTCGGTGTCCCTTTTGTTCCCTTTTGTCCCCTTTTTCCCTTTCCCTATCCCTGCGGAAGGTAGACCCCCTTTTTCTGTGTATATAGCATCTTAACTGTATATAACTGTAATTTGTGTAAATATAAATATATTTTTATATAAGCAACTTAACTGTGAGTTCTTTAATTTTTATAGTTTCTTTCTCCTTTAACCTAAGGGAAGAAAAGAAAGAGGAAAAAAGCTGCTATCCTAACTTTCGAGCATTTGGCAAGAAGCCAAGTCCAAACCGTCACACAAAGTCATAGAAATATAAAATTCTTTAGGTTGGAAAAGACCTCTTAGATCATTGAGTCCAACTGTTAACCCAGAACTGTGAAGTCCACCATTAAACTGTGTCCCAAAGTGCCACATTTACACATTTTTTTAAATACTTTCAGAAATGGTGACTCCACAACTTCCCTGGGCAACCTGTTCCTATGCCTGACCACCCTTTCAGTGAAGAATTTTTTCTTAAGATTCCATCTAAACCTTCCCTGGCACAACTGAGGCCATTTCCTTTTGTCCTATCACTTGTTACTCGGGAAAAGAGACTGACCTTCCACCTCACTACAACCTCCTTTCAGGTAGTTGTGAGAGTGATAAGGTCTCACAAGTCTCCTTTTCTCCAGGCTGAACAACTCCCCTTCCCTCAACCACTTCTCATCAAACTTGTGCTCTAGACCTTTCACCTACATCGTGGATATTTTTTGGACACACTCCAACACCTCAGTGTCTTTCGTGAAGTGAGAGGCAAAAAACTGGACACAGTATTCAGTGTGGCCTCGCCAGTACCAAGTACAGGGGAACAATCACTGCCCTGGTCCTGCTGGCCACACTATTGCTGATTTACAGGCCTGGGTGACATTGGCTTTCTTGGCCACCTGGGTACTCTGCTGGCTCATGTTCAGCAGCTGCCAACCAGCACCCCCAGGTCCTTTTCTGCCAGACAGCTTTCCAGCTGCTCTTCCCCCAGCCTGTAGCACTGCCTGGGGTTGTTGTGACCCACGTGCAGGACCCAGCACTTCAGCTTATTGAACCTCACAGCATTGGCCTCAGCCCATCAATCCAGCCTTTTCAGATCCCTCTGCAGAGCCTTCCTACCCTCCAGTAGATCAACACTCCTGCCCAGCTTGGTGTTGTCTGCAAACTGACTGATGTATTTATAGAAACATTTTTTAATTGTCTTTTATGGTAGTAGCCAGATTTAAGTTCTATTTGGAGTTTGGTGCTTCTAATTTTCTCCCTGAATAACCTCATGCCATCCTTGCAGTCCTCCTGAGCATCCTTCCTCTTCTTCCAAAGGTCATAAACTCTCTTTTATTTTCCTGAATTCCAGTCAAAGCTCTCTGTTCAGTCAGGCTGGTTTTCTTCCCTGCTGGCTTGTCTTTGTCCTTCAGGACTGTCTCCCAAGAGACTCTGTAAACCAGGCTCCTTGAGAAGTCCAAGGTAGCAGTTCTGTTTACTTGTCCTCCTTACTTCTCCTATGCCCAAGACAGCCTCCACCACATCACCCACCAGTTCTCCTCTGTTCATAAACAGGGGGTCCAGTGGGCACCTTCCCTAGGCTCACTCACCAGCTGTGTCATGAATTTATCTTCCACAAGCTCCAGGAACTTCCTAGACTGATTCCTCTCGTTATGTTGTATTTCCACCAGACATCTGGTGAGTTGAAATCCTCAATGAGCCAAAGGGACAGCAAATCTGAGTATTCTGCCAGCAGATCATAGAATATTTTGTTACATCTTCATCCTGGTTAGGTGTTCTGTAAGAGGTTCCCAGCAGGGTATCTGCCCTGCTGGCCTCCCCCTTGGTTCTTACCCATAAACACTCAACTCTAGTGTCACCATCTAACTGACCCTAAGGTCTACCCCACCATATCTCCTTCCTCACCTCTCCCTTATGAAATGTTTGTAGCCATCCATTGCAGCATTTCAATTGTGTGAGTCATCCCACCATGTTTCTGTAATGGCAACTATGCCATAGTTTTCCTGCTGCACAATTTCAACCAACTGAGAAACATAAATCGTAGCAAATCAGACTTCATTAACTCTATGGCTCACCAACATAATTGTTTTCTTGTGCCAGCTCAACACATTCTCATCTTGTTTCCTTAGATGAACTTACATCTGTAGCCAGTGTATTTTTATTACTGTTTATTCTCAAAGCAGATCCTCCTGCAGCTGCACTTTTTTCCCAGGCTCCTGCTGGTTTCACCTCTACTGCATTTCCAAATATTTATCTTACTTGCAATGAATCAAATTCTATCTCGATTTTAATAGACTGGTAAGTCAACTGAATCAGCACTGTATCCATGAATAGGACCTATGGCTACGTCTGTATTAGTAAATAAAGCATGCCCAGGAACATTTGCTGGCACTGAGGCAAACTGATGCAGAACAGCCTGCATCTATGCTATTGAATTAGTTCACCCTCCAGAACAGGGCATTTGCAAACTGCCCGTGGAGAAGGATTCCTTCTCTGTGCTGTTCCTGGGAATTGCTTGGCATTCTGTTAGATGGGGTGTTTGTATCTTCGCCAAAAACATGCCAACCATCATCCTAACAATTTCATAGTATAAATAATCAAGCCTGAGTGCCTGGGAACGTCCCCTGGCCCTGTCTAATTAACTGCATAACATGAAACTCCTTCATCCTTATCTACAGGCAGTTTGTGCATGGCCATCTCTGCTTCCAGTGTGCCAACTTAACTGCTCATATGAGTCGGGCATAATCTATAAACTGAGTATATGAGCTGAGCCTCCCTAACCTGTCCAATTTAAAAAAAAAAAAAAAGAGTAAGTTCAGATCTTTCATTTAAATGAGTTCATATTGTTTAGACCAAAACAGAGAATCTGCATCTCATATAATCATCTCATCTGAAGGCCATAAGGGACAGGATTTCTTATGAATGGCTGAGGAATCATGGCAAACTAAAGAAGTTGTGTGAATAAAACTGATTCCACATAGTCCTGAAGCTCCAAGTGATCATCCTTTTTTATCATAAAAGTGTAATTTTCCTATATTTTTCAGTGTAGTGATTAAAATATAAGCCCAACAGCTGCTGAATTTTTTTACAATGTATTATACATACTAGTTTTTCATTGGTCTCAATCAGTATTCTTACCATCTGTTGGAGAACTCTGTTTGGATCTGCTGTTTTCTAACCTAAGCAAAATTTCCTTCTTCCTTCCTTCCTTCCTTCTTTCCTCCCTCCTTGCCTTCCTTCCTCCCTTCCTCCCTTCTACTCCTTCCCACATCACAAAATACATAACAATTCTTTGAAAAGCCACAGTCCAGAAAAGTACCTAACCACATGCTAATCTCAAGTGAAGAGGCTACTCATATGCTCCAAGTTATGCAAGTACTCAAGTGCTTTGTAGATCAAAGACTGGATTTAGTGATGTATATCTGAAGATCAGAGGCTGATGCATTACTCCAGAACACCTTGGAAATAGGTTTTATGTTTGCTCCTTCTTCTCTGTTTGCATTCCTCTGAGACTTCGGTAATGAGGGGAACTATTTATTTTCCTGTTACTAACGTTCTTGACTGGAAAGCAAAAATTCTATTTTAGTAGTACATTATTCTGTCTCAAAAGGGAAAAGAAGAGGGAGTGATGAAAATTGTTTATGAATAAAATATACTTTGGATTAAGGTATAAAGCTACTTTATTGAGCTTTGTTAAAGGGATCTGCTAGGGATAAAAGGAATTTGAATGGAGGCTCATGACACTGCAGTGCTTGTGCCTGGACCAGGGTTTCCATGCTTCCAGGCTCCTTTTCACAGGGTCTTCCTTCTCAGTAGCAAAAGCTATGCACTCATGAAGCTAATCAAGAAAATCTCAGCTCAGTGGAGTTTTTTTTCTTTATAATAATTTGTTTCCATTACTTCTTGTTTAATTTATTCTCATTTTAAAAGAAGTTTACATGATTTAAATACTAAGTGCTTTAAATACTAAGTCACCTTTAATTTCATTTTTCAAATCATGAGTTAATTAAAACAAAGCTTCAGCTACAAAGCAAAGAATTATTTCACAGTCACTCAAGCCCACATCTCTCTGTGAGCAGCAACTAATAGGAAGAAGTAAAACTGGCTGATCTGTGGGAGAGATGAAAGCAAAAGAACCTGCTCCCTTAGAGACTTGCTTCTTGGTTTCCCTGGACACTGAGGGAAGTCCCCGATGAATATACCATGGGACAAAAAATTTCCATGAAACTTGGAGCCAGAAAAAACCTTTCTTGTAAATATTCTGACTTTCCTGTTGGAAATCCACCGGGGGATTAATGGGGATTTATCCCTGGAACACTGACTGTAGAAGGATGTCCCTATCTCTTCCCCAGTGACTCCAGAGGTGACATTTTTTTCAGAACAGGATGCTTTCTCTAGTTGGATGCTGGTGGTTCAACATCTTAGAATGAACCTTATAGTACTAATCTGCAAGCGATCTATTAACCTTCCACTTCCTGGTCTTCTTTCTCCAGTGACCACTTTCATTATGTACACTAAGATCCATGCCAGTTTACTGGAAACATGGCAATATCATTTCTCCAAAAGGAAGAAAAAAAAAAATCTGTCCTTTCCAACATGCCTTCATCCTGATCCTTTGCTCTTGGCAGGTGACAAGAGCTAGATCTGGTCTTGTGTTTACCTTGTGACTTCTCCCTAGCACAGTGAGTGCCATTTATCAGCCTGTCGCAATGCCTGCAATTGTTGATGGGATCTGGATGTGCATAGATGCTGTACTTGAAAAGAGGATGGCTCTGCCTCCACTGGGATCTAGACATGGCCAAATAGGAGACCCAGGGCTTCATCCCCTAAACAACCACCCATGCTGTAGCTTTCTTGGTAAAATCTCAGTCAGTGTAGAGGTGGGCAGGCAGCACAGATGCTCTTGATCCATGGAGGGGACCTTCCTTTCTTGCTGCAAAAGAACAGCTAAAATCCAGTTTGAACACTTGCTGAAACCATCCCTTAAAGCTTGCAGGATCTTTTCCAAAAAGAGCATAAAAACTCCTTTACACCAAGATACCTGATGTATGATGATACAACTCAATGTATGAGCCAAAATCCTTAACAATATGGAGGGTAAAAGGGCCTCAAGGAAAAAAACTCAAGAAGAATCAATTAGCACTTTCCAGTCATCAAACCTGAACATGCACAACCATAGTTGTTCATCACAGCTAAATCTATTCCCACACAAGCAAATACATGGGTGGTGAAAGCAAATAGCTGCATTACACTAAGTGCTTCATAATCATTCTTAATTATGAAGAACAACCATTATTACTATTATTATTGCTATTAGACCTGTTACACATAACACTGGCTTTATAAGGATTTGAATTAGTCCTAAAAGTATTCATAGTAATATGGCACCGGCCTATAATTTCCATCTCTGTTTTCTGATTTTTTTCTTTAGTTGCTTTACCATAGTAAAAATATATCTACACTAGTCAAAGAGATTTCATTTCTCAATTTTACACTCTTTTGCTCAATCACCAACAGAGAGTTATTGTGTCTTAGTTGTTTCTCATTTCTATAGTGTTTGCAAGAGCCTACATGTAAAATCCTGACAGATATACACAGTTTCTATGAGAGCAAAGATCTCTCCCTAACATCATTATGCTAATGCTTTGTGAGCATAGCACCTATGGGAATTTTGTGTTGTCAGGGTTTTTTCCAAAAGGCATGTGTTATGCCAGTGTAAAATATACACTGTCTCTGCTGCAATATTAAACCAAGGAAGAGAAGAAAATTTAATCCAACTTGTAGAGCAGTTATTCAAAACTAAATAGAGCAGTCACTTTCATAGAGATAAGAACAAACCAAAGCTCTGGTGGAAACCAAACTCCTGACACTATATTTCACTCCCTAACTTTCTTTTTCATCACTATGCATGCCTGATCAGAATAAATCTGGTCAGGCTACCCCTTTCCCTCTGCAGAATCTTGTTTCTTTGTTAGACTTTGCCAAGAGGGATTAAATGGCTTTCTGTTATGGACTAGGAAGATTTAGTTACATGTCCTAGGTCCAGCTTTCTTCGTATAACACTGCCCACACTCACAGTCTTCTTTAAGATCGTCCAAGTTACAAGTCCACTAGTCATTCAAAAGGAATTCGAGGAGATAAAACTCGGGCTCTTATTCACTATGCAAAATCTGTGATTACAAATACAAGTTGGTGACTTCCTGGGAGCATGGTCCACCTCTATCTTAATGGAGATTCTGTGTCACAAAATATTTTATTGGGAGTGTAAGCACTTTAATAAGAAAAAGATTGATTTTGCAACTGGCACAAGATCCAAATGATTGAAAATAATGTATTGATTTTTTTTTTTAATTAAAGCCATCTTTCTATTCATAATGGAAGGTCCTGCCCTTCCTGAGATTTATCACCATAGTCCTTGAGTGAAGCCAGCAATTTCATTCTTACACAGTGAATATAAGGGAAGGAATAGACTACTAAGATGGATGGCTTTTTTATTTTATTTATTTAAACCAGGTTAATATTAGCTTTTTATGTAGACAGAGAACTGTGGGCAAGAAAGTCCTGGGAATTAGGTGAGTATAGATACACCAAAGAAAGCAGAAACCTAGACTCTCTATGCTGCCATACCCAGAGTACAGCAGGATTTGTAGTCCTTCAAGTCCTTCAAGACTGAAACTTCAGACTTTCACGTGCCTGCCCACAGCTGCAAATGCCTGGTTGGAAAAGTAAGACTCAAGGTATAAACCTGAATTAAGTCACACCCTGCCTGTGGACTGGCTGCATCACTTGAAAGCACAAGAAAGCAGAGGAGGAGAACACTGAAATGTGTCTTATGAAAGATGTCTTGTATTGTTACAAATGTAGACTTGATCCATCCAAGGTAAATTTTCTGAGTTACACTGGCTTTAGGGATTTCTCTAAGCTAATGGGTTCACATGTGCAAGGCCTGATGCTTCTAGGACTAGTTCCCCAGCTATGATAATGTTTTCTGACCCAGAAGAATCTGCAAGGAGAACGTGTCTCTCTTCACTCTTCATCATTATTGATGATGTACAGCATTTTTCTTTTTTTGACAGCATTTTGCTATTATTATTCTTCTTCTATTTCTTATTGCTTGTTTTATTAATTTGCAAACTCTACTGACAAGCAACAAGTAGTTTTAATTTTTAAAAAGTATAAATTTAAAAATCCCCATAAATTATCATACTATCTCCAATAAGTGGCAATAATAAAACCACCACTAACTTGTCACTAGCTGATGATTAAACGAAGGGACAGAATAATAACCTGCCCAAAACAATGCAGCACCAAGAGTCACATGAATAACATGCACTAAAGGAGCCCCGTTCCTTCCTGCAAACAGTATTGAGTTTAGCAGACAGGAAAACAACTATTGGAAGAGGAATCTGTCTTTCTGGCTCAGGAATAATGGTTCCAAGCTTGTCCCATCTATCTGTGTTATGAGGATGCCTTCCTTTACTCTGCATGCAGGCACAATTACTTAAAGCTACTTTGCTCCTGTCACCTGGTATAATCTGCGTGGTTACCATCCTATGCCCATTGATAAAAGCAACTAGATTGAAACCTTCCTGAGCAGGGAGCATGGGCCTGGTTTTCCCAGGCTCCACTGAGGTGGGGAACAGATAAAAGCCAATCACTGGAAAGCAACGGTGATGGACCCTCAGGGTACCTTGCTGTTTCTATTCCAATGTTATTCACATTCTCTGTGCCTACAAAACACAGAAGTCTCCTATTTTCACTTTTGCCTATCTATAATGCTTGATCCAATGTTCACTACAGCAAATGGAAAGCTTTTGTTGGCTTTGGGGTTTTTTTTGGAGATTTGGCTCTCACAGTGCTTGTGCAAACCAGAACTGTTTAACCTACACTCTGCAAGCCACGTGCAGGCTGCTAGGCTAATTTATCTAGGTCAGGGCCTGCCTAAACCTCCCTCTTCCCCTGGGAAAATGTTTCCTCCCTGTCATGTGATTCCCACGATTTGGGAAGAGGGCAGCCAGAAGCAGGCAGGCTGGGTGGTTACAGCAGAAAATGTGCCTGTCTGGCTTCCCACCTTTTTGGGATATCTGGTTCCTACCTATGTTATTGTACTTTGCAATGTGTGCAAAGTCAGTCACGTAAGCATGAGCATATTAAAACCATGCATGTAGCAGCAAGTGCACAGGAGCCCTGTGAATAGCCTCTGCTCCACAGAACAAATTATGTTCCCCTCCCTGCTGAAAAGTTAGGTCCCACATGATCACAGTCATAATATCACGTACCCAGACCGTAGACACAGCATGCTGGGTTAGTCTGCGGTCAGAGGGAAGGAGGTGTGTGGCTTTTGCTGCTCCTGCTATAACCAACTTTTCATTCTTTCTTAATGTAAAATTCTCCCTGGGTTGCAGCCCAAGTCTTTGAGGAGGCAAAACCGCTTGCTGAATGTCATGAAGAAAGCAAGCTGCTGTGCTAAAACGCTGGCAGGAGTTCAAACCCAGGAGAAAGTTTAGAGCAGTATGAAAACACAACACAAAAAAATCATGTGAGCAGCGCTTTCTGTCTGCTGCAAGTAGTGTGCATTTGGGAAAATTTTCTCATACAATCATACAATAAAATGTTTTTTAGGAAAAGAGGAAGGAAAGTGAAGGAACATTTTCTTAAAGGGAGACCACCTGGTACGGACATAGCAGTGGTTGTTAGCTTTGGCAGTAATTAAGAGGGGGCAGTTATTCAGTGGCCTCAGCTTGTTGGCAGTCTCTGCTCAGTGCCTACTGCTCTGATGCTCATAATCACTGACCAAGGGCACACAATAGGAAAATTAGGGTTTTAAATGGGTTTGTAAAGGACTGATCTGTTTTGCTGTCTCTGGAATGACTCTTTTTAACAAAGGTACACTGAGTCTACTTAACCCTGCAAAGTGCAGTTTACAGATACCTCCAACAAATTAGGGGTATTTGCCCAGTTAAATTAATTAAAGCAGTGTTAACATGCACAGACTGCTTCTGAGGCTTGGCTAACTAGCTCAAAGTGAGCTCCTCGGTTTTATGCAGCTTAGGCATACTTTAGCAGGGCTGCGTGGGACTTCATCACTGTCACACACTGAGCACTTCTTCTGTCTTCCAGTGCTAACACTTGCTGTCTTGTGCCAACACTAGCTAGTCCCTCTATAAAAACACTTGGTTGCACATTTTGCAGCTTCTGTAAGCCATGTTCTTGGCTTAGTCTCCAGAGGCTGCGATCTTCACTGTCTCTCTCCTGACGTGTCAACCTCCTGTTGATTTTTACTTCTCCAGTTCCCTTCAATGCCTACTTCTTGCTCTTTCATGCCAGGGAGTTGAAAAGACAGTTTCCTTCCTCTTTATGCTGTTTTCTTCCTCGATTAGGGAACACGTAGGCTCCCAGCTCACTCTTGTGGATTCTCTCAGCGCCTCTTCGCTCTGCTTTGACTACATTTGCCCCAGTTATAGTTCTCAAGCCCTTTTTCCCCCCCATCAGAATTTAAGCTTGACCTCAGTTCCCCCCTTTTGTTTTCATGCTCCCTGGCACAGTTTTGTTCATGTTTTAGGCCAAATGATAGCTAAATCAAGCCTTGCTGTTCTGGCCAGGCTAGCACCTATCACAAAAACAAGCATTTATTTGGCCTTAAACTGCTGAGAGGTTTAGCTTTTTCAAAGGACCTTTCTCTTTTGAGCAGAGGTTTGCTGCTAACTGGAAACATCAGCCTGTCTCAGAGGTCTGTCAAGGTGGACAGTAGAGCAGAGTAACTGATTCATGAGCACAGCAGTCACACAGATGTTGAATAAATGTATTCTTGGATGTGCAGCTATAGGTTTTGCACACCCAGGAAATACAGTTTCCTTTCTGCAGCTCATCTTCTGGCAAAAGGATCCTTGATTCTCACTTCTTTTCCTTCTCCTGTGGAGTGTTCTAAAGGCACGTCTCAAAGTTTTAGTGATGCTTAAATGGAAATAAGATAACCAGTCCATATAATGGGCAGTTTCCTGGCAGATTCTCTTTTCTTAAATGTACTATCTGAGTTTAATGAGTTGAAACTCACAACTATAATTAGCAAAATGCTTAAGATACTACTCTCTGAACTTAATTGAATTTAATTTACAGTCTGAGCAAATACATTTACAAGTTGAAGCAATTGTTTGCCTTTATTTTAAAGTATTCATTTCTTCTTATCTTCCAGACCTTAGTGAGGCAAAAGTTCACTCATTAAGCTCTGTGGTACTAGGACATCTGAATTTACCTGGCTTGAAAACTGAATTTGTGAAACTTGATCCTTGAACATATCATAAAAGAACTTAAGCTCTTCTAATGAAAAAAAATGTTATCAGCTTTTAAAATGTATATGCTTAAACCTTAAAGGCATACTGTGTAGTATTAGCACAGCAACCTGCAAATTCACCAAAAAAAGGAAAAAAAAAAGGCTTAACAGTAGTTAAGCTGTGGACAGTGTTAGATAGGTGGGTTTTGTTGTGGATTTTTAAAATTTTTTATTTATTTCAGATTAATTTATAAGCATTTTTCTATGGAAGGCTCTGTTGCTCTAAAGTCCATTTTACTCTGTCACGTGGGATTCTACTGAGAGAGTTTGTAAATGATACCTATATAAGAGACAGGACAGTTTGTTTTCCTGTGGAATTTCCTAACATTGCTGTTAGCCAAGAACATCATGCTTTACAGATCCAAGCACCCTGAGTAGCAGTTTTTTGCCAGACAGAGGTCATGAAACCCAAGGCAGAAATCAGTATGAGAGCAGGCACCTCACTGCAATGTTAATCTTCAGAGCCTGTTAAGGTAAGTAAAGGCCCCTTCTGTTCTGGACTTGGAGAGAAAATTCAGCAACAGTTAGGGACTTTTGCTGAAGCAACAAGAAGCCAACTATTCATCAGAATATGAAGTGCTGGAAAGCCATAGATGGTAATATCCTGCAGTAGCAGGTGCAAAGGCTGAAGTTAGACTGAGTAGAAGAAGATGGAAGAGGTGAGAAAAACATCAGCTTGCGAGCAGCAGAACAGCTCCCAGTCCAAGCTAGGGTGAGAAGGACACACTGAATAAGTTCTCTGCTATCCTCTCCATGCTCCTGCATCAATATTTTTGGAAAGAGACTATGTCTTGAGAAAAACAGTCAGAAAGAACTGAGTGCAAAGGCAAGATAGCTATGTGGTTAGAGGTGTGCAAGGCAATTAGAAGACAGCTTTTACTTTCAGATGTTCCAATTTCATCCCGCTTTGACAAACAACAGAAAATTGTGATCTAAGCCAAACAGTGAAGGCTATACTCTGACTCTGACTTTTTCTCTTACCAAAGGTGTAAAGGGCATCTTACAGCTTTTTATTACAGCACATAGGCTACTAGACATCAGAGATCAACTGGCCTGTCTCTGGGTCTTCAAAGCTGGGAAAAAGCCTCTGTCCTTTTCCTGAGTGCCATGGGTAAAAATATCAATGTGCAGGTTTGTGATTTCAAATTTGATAGTGGTCAGAATTGCCAAACAGGATTCTTTAAACTGTTAAACCAGGCACTCTACAAGATACCTAATCTTTGTCTCTGATAGTCTTAGGACAAGATAAAAGTAAGGTATTGTGGTTTAAAGGAATATCTCTGACATTCCTTTAATGCCTAGAGGCATGCCAGGTGCTGTTGGACTGGCTAGGCTGAGGGCAACTGGCACAGAACCTGCAGCAGCAGCAGCACAGGGCTGCCCCTGAGTGGATTCTGATCAGTAAAGCACTAGAACTCATTTAAAATTTCATCTAGGTATGTTTGCAGGACCTTCAGCAACCTTAAAGTGTTCCTGAGTATATGTCTGGAGCAAGCCCACATCATATTACATAGTTAAAACTGCAACATCCAGGTCCAAAAGAAAGCTTGATTTTGCCTGTGCTGGGTTAAGGTGCTGTGGTTCCTTTAGGTGTCCATGGAATTTGCTTGGTTGAGTCAATGACTGACCAAGCCTGAAAATGCTCATACATTAACTTGCCTCCTCTTTTGATCCTTACAGCTGTATGAAAACCAGCTGGGGAGAAGCCCACAAACTCTTGCTCCGTGGTTCCACACAGCTCGTGTCATAAATGCTGTTGTCTTTTATTACACTAACCATTAGCCTCAACACATACAAAAGGGCTCATTTTAATTTGACAGCTCTTTCCAAATAGGTGTGCATGGGAAAAGGCCCGCTGTGCTGTGTGGGGTCGACTGTGATATTGCTCCTTTGGGAAACCCTGTGTCTTCTGGACCTTTGTGCAGCTGTTCCTCTGCAAGTGCTGGCCTTGCTGTGTGGGAGCCCCGCTGCCTCCTCATGCAGTCGTGGTGTGGCACAGTGGAATGTGCTCTGGGCTTTGCACAGCCTCCTCAGGGCTACAAGGCTTCTGCCTGCCCGCGTGGCTTCCTCTGTCTCCTCCTAGTTCAAACCCAGGAACCTGTTTGCAAGTTTTTCAACTTCCCAGCCCAGCCAAAGCAGAGTGGAAGCACACTGGCTCAGTGTGTTTGGTCACAAACATGCACAGCGCCCCGGGATGCCGAGGTCAGTTGTTTGGGTGCAAGGAGGAGCGACAGAACCCACACACCTTCTTTCTCTCACACCCACACACCCGCTCATGTGCATAAGGACGAAGCTCTGATCCCATGCCTGTGGCTACCCTGCTTCCTCTTGAATCACACCACCCACAAAGTAAGCAGGCTTTAAAAGTTGGCATTAAGAGAAACAGAAGTAGATTTTCCTGCTGTTAAATATGTCTGCCAAGGCAAATCCACCCCTTATAACATGAAACTTTAACAAGCTCTTGCATTGAGATGCCCTAATTTTAACAAGGAAAAGTTTGCAGGGAACTGAGAGCTGACTTTTTACTCAGAGATAAGGTTATATACCTCTCTGCCTGCAAGCCCACGGGTATTTAAAAAAACCCACAAAACAAAACAGAATGTCTTTACATATTTAAATGAATTAAAATGAACCTGCTCGAAATGAAACATTCAATTCAATTCCTTAACCGAGCTTCTAAAGGGTGAGCTCCACTACAAAAGAAACTTATTAAAGAATAATGAAGACTGTCAAAAACTATATGCTTAAAAGCTAGTAAATAACAAAGTAAGGCTTTTAGTCATCTTGACTGGACAAGGTGAGGTCAAAAAGAAACAACAACACATCCAGCACCATGGGCAATGGGCTTTTCATGCTTCTTGTCTTCAGCAATTGCTTTTTTAGAAAGAAGTCTTGCTTTTCTTTGGTGATACGTTCTCTTCTGTTAATCACTGTCTTGAGCCTGACCCTCTGAAAAAGAAGTTCTCTTTTATGCAATATTTTACTTGAAGTGGAGTGTTTCTTTTTTTTTTTTTTTACTGAAGCTATGTTTCCCTCACTTGGAAGCACAGACAACAGAATGAAAGAGTAACATATTCTAAGCCATTGGTGAAATGTTTTTCAAGCAACTTTATGTTGGATGAATCCTGGGGCTGTCGTTACTTACTTGACATTCATTTATACTGAATCAGTTAATAAGTCAGACCTTATGTCATGTTAAGTATTTTTTCCTTGTTTATTTTCCCCTCATTAATAGCCATATTGCAATTGTACACAATGCCCTGAGCAAAATTTAATTCACTGGCACTGATTTACAACTGTAGAACATGTTCTGATGGGGATAACTGTGGAAAAAAAAGATCACTTTAAAAGCATATGCAGGCATAAAGAACGGATCAGTTGACATCTAGGGTTTTTTGTGTGGGAACGAAGTAGTTGTTAATTATTTTATTTTTGTTGTTGTTGCTCTTTCCTCTTTTGTTCTTTAAGGTAGGCAAATGTTCAGTGGTGATCAGGTGCTGTTTTATCTTAAATACTGTTTGACAGCCTCAGGGTTAACAGAAATCTCACTGCAAAATGTTCATAAACATACAGTGACAAGAACAGAGGCTTGGAGTACTGTGCTCAGTCATGTAAAAATGCATCTGAAATTGAACTTAGAAGCAAATAATATCGGAACAATCCTGCCTGTGTTACACTTTCTCAAGTAAAGGAGATGGTTCTCCAATGTGACCTTGATGTACAAACAAGAGGTAATTAATGAAGGCATTGGTGCAATTTCATGGAACATGAACTTTTCCAATCCAAAATCTTAGCACTGAAAATCAAAGTATATTTTGTGATTTTTGGTGCCCGTAACATTAAAAAACAAAGTCTCAAGTTACAAAGCCAGGATTTGATAGACAGAAGATGATGGAGGAAGTGTAAGTGAAGAGAGGAAAGGCTAATTCCTGACCCTAGGAATAGCATGGTAATATGGTTCTGCAGTTTGTAACATCCTTTTCTATTCTTGTTTTTTCCCAATGCTTTTACAGCAGCCAAGCAAATGACAAAATCCTTTTATCCTTACCTTAGTATCCTATGTCTAAATAAGTAAACAGACTGTGTCATTAGCAGTGAGAGGGTATTCTAAAACTACAAAGATTTGTTTGATTCTAATTCTGACACTGCTGAAGATTTTTGGATAAACCTCATGCATAATAATAAAAAAGCATATTTAACATAGGCCATCTGTAATTTCTATGTCAATAGTGAGCTACATAATTGTTTTGAAAATATACATAATTCATTATGCATGAGTAATTACATAACACAAAAAAATTACATCACAAAAATAATTTTAACAAAAGGGACTAACCCAGTTTTGGCCCTAATGGGTGTGTGAGGTACCCATTTCCAAGATATAAAATATATTTTAAAATAGCCAAGTGACTTTATTAAGTGCTGTATAAAACTGATATAATGTTGCATACTTAAGGTCACAGAAGGGTTTAACTTTGATTTCCAGTTGCCTTACCCTAAAAGCTTGTAAGGCATACTGATTTGGAAAAAATCATTGGAAAAAGGAAAGGAAAGGGAGAGAAGGAGAGAAAAGGGAGGCAGGGAGGGAGGGAGGGAGGGAGAGAGGAAGGAAGGAAGGAAGGAAGGACATGGAAAAACTTTATTTTCACTCACTAATTTCATTCATACCATCAAAGTCAAAATTTAGGATTCCTAAGTTTTACTGTAAGTAATTATCTCTTCCTGCAAATTTAAGTCCTCAAAGTAATTGTTAAGCATCACAGGTAACACTGACAGGCAAGTGCAGTGATCTGTAGCATCTACTTAGTCCATGTTATTTGGAAGTCAAACTGTGCTTGTGAAGCAGGATACCCATTTGAAGGTCTCACTAGTACAGTTTAATCTCTTTTTGTTGATAGTCTAGTGGTAGCTACCTTGCCTACTTTAATATTATTTGTCTCAAAGTTTTGCACTTAAAACCTTACAGAAATTTATTTACAATTTGTTTGTTTTCTACAACGCTAATTACTGTTTCTAATAGGATTTGTACACTTATCACTGGACATGATCAAGATTTGGAAATCTACCTTTAGTGGGTTTTTGAAGTCTAGATAATTTTTCATTTCATGTAGAATTCCTGCTGATGTAATAGGGAGATTTGCATGTTGATAGAATGGTGGTAGCTATCACACTTGTGCTTTGTCATTGACTCTGTTTACATGTCTGCACAAGAAGTTGGATGACCTTGCTCCTTTCAGTATATTAACCAAGTTATGATCAGCATTGAAAAGAATCAATGAAAGGGAAATCACAGTTGGTCGAACTATTGATCAGGTGTGTCTAGGTATCAGGTTTAGTTTAGAAATAAGCAGCAGCCACCTAGTGAGGAGGAGCCTTCCCAGAATCTCAGTCCAAATCAGACTGGAAGGAAACATTAGGTGCTTCTGAAACTTTTCAGTTTTAGCACTTAGATTTTCTGGCCAAGTGCAGAAGGTAGGCATGCCAGCAGGCTGTGAAGAGGGCTGCTCCCATAGTATTTATGAGTGAAAGTAGAGAAGAAAGCATTTTCATGCAAGATTCCCATCTGAGTTTTGCAAACACAGAAACAACACTCCAACTCAATTCAAAATCTGAGCCTAGTGTGTCTGCAAAGATTATATAAACTCTGGTATCAGAAAGACACATTATCTGTAACTTGGCCAAAAAAAAGCCCCTTTCTATGGGATGTCTCAATGTTCCTTTGTTATTTCTTTTTTCTTTTACTGCACTGCTGTAGATAATTTGTCTTGTTCTGTCTCACATTGTTCTTGGTTAGTGGCACTTGCCTGAAATTAGTTTCTAATTGGAATAAATGAACTGCATGTATTCATGGGGCCTGGGCAGTTGTTTTTGGCTTCCAGCAAAAAGCAGTGAACAAGCAGATTCTGGTGGCTGCTGACAGCTGTTTCACATAGGCTTGTGTTATCAGGGCAAACACATGTAAACGATATGAATAAATAACATGCAAATGTTTATAAATTGAGTGAATTTAACTTTATCAGATTATCCTCAAGCTAGTTTTCGATCGAATTTAGTGGCACTAAATCCTTTAGCAAGTATCACAGAGTAATGCTCCTTATCAACACAGTGAAAGTATGGTTCTTTTTTTTTTAACTTGCCACTTGATACCCATAGTGCAAGAATTTCTAGTTCAAGACAAAGCAAGGGCAGCAAGCAGGATGTGGCAAACATCCTGGGCACGTCCTCACAGGGGCAGTTCACCATCCCATCCTGCCAAAAAACTCACCAAACCTGATACATACAAAGGTATGTTCTTATTTTCTTACCAAAAAACATTGCTGGTTTTGGCTTTCAGATGTTGGCACCTACAAAATGCTGTACAAAGAAACATCTAACGTGAACTGTAAATCCTAGTGGATGGTAAGCAGTGGTTCAATTTAACTGGGTACTAAGAACAGTTTAGGAAATTGGAGACAGAAGCCTTCATTCATCTTTCTGTTTATGTTTTTTTAATGAGAAATTCACTGCAAAAGAAAGAGTCATTCAGGGTAAGTGGTCTTAGTCCCCTGAGTTCTAAACAAAAATCACTCCAAGAAGCAACCAAACATATTTAGGAAACAATTAAGGTCTAAGCTAATATTCTCATGGCATCTACCTCTGCTGAAGTATGGTGAACACTTACCCTTGTCTTGGTCGTATACAGCTCTCCACCAATTTTCTGTAAAATTACTTAATACCACTAGAACAGATTTCCCAATCATACAACAATCTTTTTAGACCTGACATTTGCACTGTGACATCTTCAACTGAGTTCTAAGTCAGTAAAGTACACTGTTGTTGCTTAAAAATAGTCTACTTCTAGTTTAACTAGACAGTTTTCTTAACAATTTCCTCTTTCTGATTCTACTGGGGTCTGCTTTTGGCCCTCTTTTATTTATGACAAATTGCTACTTGCCCTTTATTATGTGAAATTGCCATTTCATTGTTTCTGCTAAATATGTTTTTATCCATAATCCTATAGTGGTTAAATTCATCTGTGCATTTAAAACCATTGATTCAATTACACTCTGAATGAATATTGCATATTGAATTCTAGCCTTCTTTTTTTTGTTTGATATACATGGGAACTAACCACATAGGATTTTGATGCAAACCAAGAACTAAGATATTAGAGTTGTGTAAATACCTTTATCTCCAAAAGTCTTTGGTGATTCACTGAAGATGTAGTGCTTGTAGAAGAACTGAGTTGCAGTGACATTCAAAGCTGAATCCAAACCAAGCCTGAGTTTAAATTCAAATTCCCTAAATCCTTAGTATTGCATAGTCAATTGATTATTTTTTAATAAAGGTTTTGGATACTGGTAGTTGGTATTTGTTACACTAACTGGTTCCATTGCATATTAAAAATGTGTTTCATCTCTAACTAACATTTCCTGGCCTTTAGTCTTTTCTTATTGGGACTTCATCTTGTGAATTTAAAAACTTGCCATAAGATGGCCTCTTCCTTTTAGACAAAGCTACCTCTTAACTTTTTACTTGACCAACAGAATAGATTTTTTTTCTGGATTTGAAACAAATTCAATGCAATACATGTTCACATAATGTCTTATCTGTGGCCTGAAGCCTGGTTTGTTCTCTGCCTTCTGTGAAATGTGGAGGACTGCAGGTACCTCCCTCCTTTCTTTTCTTGTTTGCTTTCTTTCTGCTTTCACAAAATTCTGATTACACCTGCTTTGAGAATGAGGTGTCCTTCTGAGAATGTTCCTTCTAAGAGGGCTTTTTCTTACCAGAAGTACAGTTTGATACTTAAATGACCTCGGGAGTTAATCACTTCTTCCCCACTGGGCCTTAGATTTGGAACAAAGTAATTCTGGGAAAGCGATCTGGAAGATGAAATTATTTTATTTCTTTCTCTGGCATATTGTCAAGGTACTTTTACCTGTCTTAAAAACCAAAGGAAACCCTTATAAAAATAAAATCTGCTGTTCAGCTTCCTGACCATTATGCACAATTTTATGTTCTTTTATGTGCTCAGAGATTTAAAAAAAAAAAAAATAGTTTTTTGCTTAGGACATCTTGGTGAATATCAAGAAAATCAGTTCTTGTGAGAAAACAGATATATCCTCCAACATGTTATTAGATTAAAAATAAGATGATCATTGTTTTTATTAGAGGAATTCATTTTTTGGCCACATTGAGGCACAGATACAATTTCTGCACGGTACCACAGTGTATCAGTGAGAAGGAGATAATTGTTGCCTTCCTGTGGAATGCCTGTGAGGGAGTTCTGTGCCCAAAACCTTCTGGCACAGCCCTTGTGCCTGAAGCCCTGAGCCTGCAGTGCAAGCAACAGTGGATCCTGTCTTCTGTTTCTACACTTATTGAGAATAGCAGTTCTTACCAACAGTCTGGAAAAACAGATACTTCCAAAAAGGTATATGTGTTGTATCAGCCATACTGTGGAGACACCAGAAGTTTGGGTTACATCAAGTTGCAAATATCAATGCGCTTGCATATGCCCCAAAGTAAAGATTTCACTCCAGCTAAAAAGCACCACGTAACAGAGGCAGCAGATGTTTAATGGCTGCACCATTGACAATGTGTTTAACTGTTATTAATATTTATAATTCAGTAATGATAACCGTGGCTCCAAAGTGCACTAAATGCACTATGGTTATTGCTTTAAGTTAAACCTTTGTCTCAGTTAATTGGCTGTGTGTCCCACTCCTGTGTAGCCCATATGGCAAGGCCAGGAAGTACTAATATTGTTATACTGGAAAAAATGAGTGACTGCTCTCGAGTGACTATTTGGTCTCCAGACAATTATTGAACTGGCTTAAGCAATGGTCATGCTAAACAGCAATCCTTCAGCCTCAAGGAAAGGAGTAATTAAACTACATTTAGTGAGATTCCTAGGAACAGAAGCCATTGCCCAAGACAGTGGGTCACACAGCAAGGCTTGATTAAAAGCTGCTACCTGTGGCCAGAGAGGCTGACTGCAGGGAAAGGCATGGCAAGCTATGTACATGTATTGCAGCAGAAAATGTGAATATGAAGCCATCAACGTGAGAGAAACGGTCATGGGTATGGCCAAATAAAATAAAGGAAACAGTGTTTTGTCATGGAAATTGGTAGAAAGGCTGGGAATTTCTTATCAGGAGAGTGGCAATTTATAGCTAGTGAGCTCCAGGAAAGACCCTGTGGTACACTGTCTTTCAAAATGAAGATGAACCAAAGAACATATCCAAGAAGTTTTCCTTCTCTTTGTCCTCAAAACAGAATGCAAGGCTGCTAGCATTTGGCTAAGTGGCTGTGCCAAAAGAGTTAAGAGCTGTGCAACTTTGATCTCGGACAATGCTTTTAACTGATAGTCTTAAACTAATCAACAGATCATGATAGCAGTACTGTACTTGATAGTTGTGTATAAGACTTCTTTTAAATGTTTGTATATTTAGTTAGGCTTCATGCCTTCCTTTCATATAATTAGAGAAAATATTTTTACTGTCACACAAGATTGGATCTGACCAAAAGCAAATGAGAACCCAAACATTGCATGAGGGATTGAAATAGCAGACTTCAGTTTTGCTTATATCCATATTACATATACAGCATTCATTTATACTGAGCAGAGAGAGACCCTTTAACTCACTTCCTGGGGATCTCAAGGGACACGGCTCAACTTGCTTAACCTCTCCTTTGCAGTTTCCCTTTCCAGCCGAAACATCCTCCTGGCCACTGGGTCAAGACATGAAGTACATTGAAATTCTGTATCTAAATCATGAAGAATTGTTAGATAACTAACTAGTCCTCACTTGTTTTTCTTTACATTTTCTCCTTCAAAACAAATACACTAATAATCAGTTAGATATAAAATCTCTCCCTGCCAGAGAGTGTTCATAAATATGTGACAATTCTACATCTAAAGAAATGCAGAAGAAATTATCAGTAATCCAGACATTTTAATATTTTAATTAAAAATAAACAAAACATTAAAAACAAAGAACAAGAACTCAAAAAGAAAGCAAGGATTTAGAGACAATGTTAAAACAGGTTGTTAGCTGGAAAATCTTCTTTCATGAAGCTCCTTCAATCTGGAACCGTTTTCTTCTGCCTCATCAAATCGTAATTTCAAACATATTCCCTGACCCTGCTCATTTCCTCTAGTCGATTTTGGTATCTACCAAGAAGTCATGTCCTGTTACTGGTTGAGAAGTGTCATGTGCTAGGTTCATACATTCTGGTTTTAACAATATATTTAGATTATTGGTGGAAAATAGTAGTGCATCACATCTACACATTCATAAATGCAGATAAATGCATTCTTGACATGATGTTCAACATTTCTTTATCCATGGAAGTTCTGATTTTTGAATGTTATGCTAATAAAATGGAGAGTATAATTGCTGATACATATGACAGATATTACTCATAGTTTCAGGATCTTCTGGAAGCTGCCAGGTTTCAGGGAAATGTTTAAGTCCTAAAAGTTACATGAATTATGTATTTCTTGTATGAAATTTCAGACGATCCAATATTTGTTATACCCTATTTGCTATTCATCATTTGCTATTCATTATACTCGTATTTATAAGTTTCAGTTACCTAATCAGGAAGTGCAGACAATAGTGTGTGATTTGGTTGACCAGTCAAACACTTCAAATAGTGAATAGATGACACTAACTATTTGAGAACAATAAAATAGGCTGAAATCTGTTCACATAAAACTGTTCAGTGAATACTTACAAATAGCAAATGTGTTTGTAGAAATCAGGATTGTTTCCAGAATGATTCATGAACTGCAAAGCGGCCAAATTAGCAACAAACACTATTTGCAATGGATAATTCAATCAGCCATAGATAAAAGAGAATTCAGCAGAACCTGTGATTCTCCTCTCTGTAAATGTTCAGTAGCATTTTCTTTCTGTGCTCCACCATCAAAGCTGAGTGGAAAACATGCTCTTGTCTTGCAGATTTCATTTTATATGGGAGGCCAATCTTTCCAGCATTTTGCAAGCTGTTGTCCTCCCTTTCTTGAGTCTCCAGGTATTTTATTAGCCACATTCATTGGCAATAAATTGAGGCATGCCTGCACTTAATAAACCTGAAAACCTATGTCTGTTTAAGTACCAAAATAATTGATCAATTTTGAAACTTAACTTTAGAAACCTGGCTTACCTACTTCTGGAGACCCCTAGAAAGACAGTGCCAGAACCAGATCCTCTCCCCTTTCAATGCTTGTAGATTTCCTGTGAGAGCCACAAAAAGGCCAGAGGCTGGTGACTACCCTTGTCTGTTCAGGCAGTTGGATTAGTGGGATAACCATGATCTGATGGGATGACTGATGGCATAGATATAAACTAATGTATAGATTTGGCAACACTGAATAATATTCTGACACAGGGAGCAGGATTAACAAGACCTTTAGCCATGTCAAGGATGACTCTACTTAATCATCTAGATTCCTTCAATGGAAAGAGGGAAATCTCTCCTAAGTCACCAGGAATGAGAGAGATAAATGATAGTGCTAGGAGACTGGATGATGAGCCTTTGGCAGATACATGATGGGGAATCCATAGGGTAATGGTAGAAACCCCTGGTATGCCACGTGGCCTCCAAGGGCCCCTTCAAAGCTGTGGATCTTTCCTAGGTCCTGTGCCATTCTTTTAATGGCTTTTGCAATGTTGGCCCTTTAGGTGTGTGCTCCACCTGGTTCACAAAGCCTAGGAACAGAGGTTGGCAGGAAAGTTGGCAGAAAATGCATTTGTAGCCTCTACAAGATCTGTGGATCAAAGTCATGGTCCCACTCTGCTCCCTGCTTGCTCCATCCTCTTTGGAGTGAAGGAAAAACAATACAAGACTACCTGTCTCCCACCTCACCATAGTTTTTGGGGCATGCAAGTTATGTGAGACTCTCAGGTTACTTCTTACTCCTTCTCTCTCACTTGTTTTTCTACATGTATTAAGTGTTTCTTGTTTTCCTCACCAGCCCCTTGTGCCAAGATACAATGCAATCAGCAATAAAGCAGCCATGCAAAATGGTGGAAAGAGTCACAATGAGCTGACTGATCAACTGTTTCTCAGTTTATTCAAAAACTGTGTACAACACCTACTTCAATTTCCTCGTAAACTGCTTCATCATCACTTTTATATATAGCATCAAGCTGCAAAAGCTGGATTAATTGTCATACTGCCTAAACTATGAGTATAGTTTCTTCTGCTACTCACATTTTGGATACATATGACTATAAGAAAAATCTGCTGTATATTTTGAAAAGCTCTATTTGATGTGTATAACTATGTTTGTTAAGTAACAAACCCATGAAAATAGAAGGCAACAGAATGAAGTACATCAGGACAATGCTAAAAAATTGTTCATTTTAACTTACAGCACTTGTCACAATGAAATCTCATCTTGAAATTCCCATTTATATTTGTTTATTTATTACTTTAATTCTAGGAGGCTTTAATCTTCAGTCTTGGAAATGAGGCTAAATTTATCATCAATGATTTGCTCACCTATTTTATTGCTTGTTTTCTTCTTTTTCTTTCTCTTTTTTTTTAATATATCTGGAGTCTATATCTAGCTAAGCAACCATCCTTTTTTTCTATCTCTTTTTTTTTTTTTTTTTTCCATTCCTAACAGGAACATGTTGCTGTTTTACAAGCCTTGAAGGATTTTTTTTTTTTTTTCAGATTAATTAAAAAAGGCTTACCAGGCTTGTACTAGAAAAAAAACAGATGGGATGACTCTGTAAGTAGAGTCATTCATTTACATCAGAGTTTGCAATGAGTGGGTCTACTCAAATGCGTCAAGTTGCATAAGGAAAGCACAGTTTGGAGAATAAAACAGACGAACGCAGTTAATCTAAGGTTGATACTGGAAGTTCAGGAATGACCTTAGGTTACCAAATCTGGTAAGATGCTTTTACCCACCTTGAGTTGAAAAGTGTCACAGAGGAAAGCCTGAATGTTCACTAGAGAAACCCTTTAAAATAGAAGCATCATAACATGTCTGAGTCATAGAGCTTTACAGAATGCAAAGAGGTCACAGTGTGGTCATCCCCTTGAGGAAATCTGAGTAATATAAAAATTTTCTGCCCTCTGACTTGACTGCATGGGTGGCTGAGCTATTTTACCACTCAGGAAGTCCTGAACAGCAAAAATGCTGATCAGAGGACAGAAGTTCCAGTACTGTTTTCCTTCCCCATTCAGTTTCTTTCACATTTATTTTGATATTGGGGGTTTTAAATTGCATGGAACTATTTGGCTGATGATTCTTCCCATTGTGTCCTTGAAAGAAAATCCTATGTGACTTGTAAAACAGAAAAGTTTTTTGCTTAAAAAAAAAAAAAAAAGAATATCTGAAGGAAGCAGAAGGTAAATTAAATTTTAGAGAAAGAAAAGAAAATAAAAAGTGGTATAGCTCAGCCATATGTAGGAAGACATGAGTTGCTTGCACATGTGCATTCTTTGTCAGGGTAAAAATAATACCTAAATATATGCAAACAGATCAACTCACAAAGACATTCCTATAGTCATACAGGGATACTAGCACAGACATACATTTTTGAAGTTCTTGTTCATCATACAGAATTATATATAATCTGGAACATACCATATCATATATATTGATCTACCTAGAAATCTTTTAGTTTAGCATCAGTGTTTTTTAATAATTTCCACAGTTTATTTCTGACAGAATATGGTATTTCTGAGGATAATACAAGGACAGTCTTATGGGGTAATTGGAGATGACGTATTTCCTAAGAGCACACATATTTGCCTTTAGCTAGAGTGCTTTTTCATCTCATTCCAAACTTATCAATAAATGTCTTGAAGTACAAAATTCTTCATAGGAATGTTTAAGAATGAAATAAAAAACTTAAAAGTGATAAAGTCATTAAAACTCCTCAACAAACACAGCTATAGATATACTCTTAACACCTATTTATCTTCTGGCTCCTATTCACACATTCATACATGGTAAAGGCAGAGTGTGGAAAAACCTGCTGAACTAGCTCCTTGGTTAGGCTTCTTCCCATCTGCCCCTACAGGTTATGTCTTGCCATTAAGATAAGATTTTTGGGATAAGGGCTATTGCTCAACTTCATATTTGTATGACAGCCAGCACAGTGACTACTGTGAAATCAGCAAAAGGGAAAATTTCTACTCCCAAGGCCATAGTTACATGAATGTAATGCAAGCTGTTCTGGCTTAGCTCAACAGCCCATCTAGCTGAGTATCTTGTCTCCATCAGTATCCACAAGTAAAAATCCAAGTGAAGAGCAAGAATATGTAATGCTTTGGATATTCAGAGTGATACTATTTTCAACTTAAGGATTTTTTCATCTTGATGAAATTTTCCCATTTAGTAATCTCCTGAGGGATATTCCTGCAGGTATTTGTCCAGCTGCTTATTGATATCATGCCAATTTTATGCACAATGTCCGCTTGCAAGCTGTCCCACAGGTCTCTCACTTGTCACATGAAGAACCATCATCTTTAGTTTGTTCTGAACCTGGCCCTTATGCCTGAACAAGATGGCCCCAGTTCTCATTTTTGGCAAAGAAAGTGAGCTGACAATCTTCATGTCACCCATAATTACACTGAGCTCCACCAAATTTTCCCTAGTTTCTTTTCCAGGCTGAGGAGGTCCAACTTGTGCAACTGCTGTTTGTGCAGAAACCATTTTTCAAAAAAATGGGAACATCTTTGTTGCCCTTCTGTGGACCTTTAAAATCCTAATACACCTCAGAGACCATTGTATAAGTAGAGCTGGGACTGCTTTTCCTTATATGCATCACTTTACATATATCTACATTGCATTTCATCTATCATCTTATTGCCCAGTCACTCAGTCTTTGAAATACTTCACAGTCTGCCCTTGTCCTACAGGTCAGAATAACTTTGTATCATCAGCATATTTTCTTACCTTACTGCCTATTTTCTTTTTCAGGTAATTTTTGACATCTTTCTCTGAGGCATTGCTAGTTTAACCAGCTTGTACCTGCTGCACACCCTCATGGAGTAGCTGTCCATGACCCAGACTGAGGTGACACAGTGATCTGAATCAGGAACGTGACCTGCAATTGTTTTTTGCTGGACTATTTTTAAATGGGAAGACAGGAAGAGTATAAGTTGAAATACGGCAGTTTATTCTTCCACTTAGCCTACTTAAAGCTTATCCCTATTTCAAATATCAACTTTAGCTGCCACACTCAACACATTTAAACCTCCACAGCCACTGTGAGTAGTTCCCCAGGTGATAAATGAGACAAAGGAGAGGGAAGAGAAGAAGAGGTATGTGTATCCTACTTGGATTAAACATTGTCACGTGTATCATAAGAGATTCCATTTTTTTTTTAAAAAAGGGTAGGCAACTAACCAAACTCAGTAAAAATGTTAAAAAGGGATCTTATGAGGAAGAAGATAGAAGAAATGTGGATCAAATTTATTATGGAATAAGTCTGTATACATTAGGCGTCCTAATGTAGACACCACAGCTTTTCATTCCAATCTCCTTTTAGCCAACAAAGATGGGTATTTTTAGGAAACAATTCATACAACATCACTTGCATATCTAAATCAGAATGAATTTCAATGACTGTACTGGTTACATCACAACTGACTGTAAAGAAGTTTGGGAAAATTAGCTCAGAAGCAGACATCTTCTCTGTTTTGAACTCCACCTTATGTCTGTCTGCCTCGTTTGTGTATAGAAAAAGTTAAATAATTTTTAGCTGATATCACATGCATTGGTACTAAAGTTTAAACACCTTGGTTAATCTTTGGGCAATTTCTTAGGATGACTTTCTACGTGATCTCAGCCATCCTAGATCAACCAAGATAGACGTCATGAAGGATACATGCAATTTGTCCTCACTTACTGTACTTGTTCAAAGAGATTTCCTAAAGAAATCTGCTCACCATTTCCAGCAAGCCTCAAAAAATACAAATATATTTCAAAATAGGTACAGCAATCTCAATGGTACCTGTTTATCCATAACTATATGAGCAGCACTTGAAAACAGTAACCAGAAGTGTTAAGTAATAAAAAAAAAATAGGGTTTTGTTGTTTGGTGTTTTTTTCATTTCCCTGCCTTTTTCAAAATCAGTAACTGAAAGTTAAAAAATTTATGAACTACTGAAAACAAAGGACTGAGATGGAAAACATTATACAAAATTAATTGTAGTGATCACTGTTGCCATGATTGTGATTTACAACACATATCTCTGCTTGCAGTAAGAAAGACATAAAACGGGATATGAAATTATTTGGAGAGCAATACTTCTTCTCTGTATGTTTTCCTGAGTGCCAGGTTTCTAAGGATTCCCTATGACCAGTTTCCTGCTGCACCACAATCACATTGTGGGTAGCTTTATTTCCAAATGTGAAAAGCACTAGATAGTGTGTCCAAATATAAGGTTAGCTAATGTTCCTTAAGGAAGCAAAGGAAACAGAATAGGATGTTGAAAAGTGGGATAACCTTAAAGCTGTGGGACATCTGGCTGCCCTGTACGAGACGGAATCAAGCAGCTGCTAAAGTGTCACAGGAATGCTCCACAAAGGCACACAGGAATTATCTTCTGGATCAAACTAGTGGTACCAGTACCAGATGCTTCAGAGGAAGACGTAAAACTTCCATAATAGGCAATTATGCAGCAACATATTGGTGAGGGAAGTCTCTCCTTTAAGTCTCAGCCATTTAGTGTATGATTTATATCCTGAAGAATGTGGATTGATTTATGTCCTGGAGAAACCACAGTTACCCTTATAATTCATGTAATGGCTAATTCTTTCCTTTGAAACATCTGCATTCTTTTTCTACGTGTTGTGGTAGATGTGTACTATTAGGAAATAAATATGAAGAAATATTGCAACCAGCTGAGACTTAAGGAAGCATATAGAGGGAAAATGCAATGATGTAAACTAGAATATGACCAAGAGGCCAGGAATAATCTCATAAAAGTGCAACACACATTTTCTCTTTTAACCACATGACATCATTAAGAATGGCAGAAGTATAGCTAACAAAGAGCAGGCTGGAGCATTGAGGTGTGAGTCTGTGGGACTGGGGGGAGGTGGGAATGGGCACTGCCGGTTGGCTGGATGAGGTCCCATTCCTTTCCTTCCCTGTGTCAGAGCTGCTTACCGTTCTGCCACCACAGAGGAGAAGCATCAACAAGGACGCTCTCAAACCCTGTCGCCTTAGTCACTAAATATATACAGAATTCTGTGTTTCTGTGATTAAAATAGACCCTTAAGTCGCATTCATCTCTGAGACAGAGACTGTATACTCTCATCACATACCATACAGTTTGATGTTACCTTTGGGCAGCTTGAGGTCCCTGTGACCAAGCTGCTTCCGAGAGATGTTAAAAGCTACACCAAGCCAGTAGAGTTGTGTTATTGAGACAGCTTCTCTAAAGAGGGCATTAAATCCCCATTGGTCAGAGCTGCTGCAGTAGACTGAGCAATTTTTTCTCTCTCAGAATGTGAACATGTACTCTAAACTATGTTAAGAAAATGCATGCCAGGATCTGAATGTTTGCTAGGGGTATGACATGACAGGCACACACACTACAGCTGTGTACATTCTGCTGCTGCCAGAGACTGTATTTCATTTTGAACTACTTAAAGAAGTAGTTTAAGTTTTATGGCAGCCCACAAAGTACACCAGTGTATAAACAGTCTCATCTGAGAGAGGAGTTTTGGTCCATGCTACCACTTTTGAGGCAGCACAAAATAGAGAAGATACAAATCGGAAATATCCATTTAAACATGGGCAGACTGAATAGTTGAGTTACCAAAGAATTTCTTAGGATATAAAACTGTAAGGAAGCACTGTGCTAATCTACCCCAATCTTTCTAAACGACATCCTGTTCCAAGTTACAGATTTCCAGAGATAGAAGTTCTGCCATCATCCCTGTTAAATTGTTCCAGAGGTTAATCATCTTCTTTATAAAACTAATGCCTTTAAATTGGAATTTTTCCAGCCTCAACATCCATCTACCACATTTTGTTATGTCTTTGTCTGTTGAACTGAAGAACCCCTAATTATCAAATGTATTTTCTCCATGGAGATACTTACAAACTGTGATTATGTCATCTCTTAACCTTTCCTTTGATAAACTAAACAGATTGAACTCATTGAATTTACAATCCTTGTTTTCTTGTCCTTGTCTTCTTGTCCTCTAACTGTTCCTATACTTCTCTCCCAGATTGCTTCTCTCTGCTCACGAGTTTGCAGGCAACTTCATAAGATGGTGAACCCCAGAACTGGGCACATTAATGTGGTCATAACCATACAGATACAAAATATAAAGAAGATATAACAGCCCAAATTCTCCTCACCATTCCAAGCATCACAAAACTGTATTTGTTCAGTTAAGATTCCCTGTTTATATTTTGAGATCTAACAGTTAGCCGGTTCTAATAAACTCAATGTGTGCTGTGTTGATTTTTAGTCATTAGAGTTTCTTAAAGAAATGAATGCCTGACATAAGTCTATGTTTATTGTATAAATGTTATTTACCTTTATTAACCCAGCTTGTAATCCCATCAGAGAAAGACATCTGGTTGGTTTGACAAGAACTATTTTTATAAACTCATGTTGATTGACATTTAATATATTATGCTCTTTTGGAAGTTGCAGTATCCCAAACAGTATCATTTCATAAGGAATTATTCAGTCAGCTGCTGAAAGACTAGGTTTTGTTCCCTGTGGAAATTCTGTGGGTCATTTTGTATTAACTTGATTTTAACTTATATTAAACCTATCTCAGACTTTTGTCATATACTATAATGGAACCATCACTGCAAAGAGGCTGCCTTACACAAGTGAAATGAATGGGATAAGAGTGCCAACACTTCACTACAAATTAAACTAAGCAGGTAGTCATATTTAAGCCTTAGGCTTCCAGAAAATCAATTTTCTCATGCAAGAAAAGCTCATTGATCTACAGGGTATGTGAGTGTGTTTATTTTAAAAATATATTAAATACATTATGATAACATAGGTCAGTATATAAAAGGATGCATTAAACCCAAAACACCTAGATTTATCCAAAGCCCCTGTCCCAGTGCTAATACTATACTTGTAGATATAGAAAATTCCCATCATTTCTCATAAAACACTTTACTCCCAAAACCTAATGAAGGCACCAGACATTATAATCAATATTGCAGACTTGAACTGCAGTGGACAGAAGTATAATAACATGAAATGCAGTCAAAATGCTCAAAGTTCACACTGAATAGGTTTGGACAGACACCACTAGTGGACTCTAGGGTACAACAACTTAAGACAATAAGATCAAATTCAAAATCAAAATTTACTGCATTGGTGTTTCTGGTGTTCTGTAATCCTAAGATTAGGTCAATAAAATCATTGCACTTTAGACCACTGCAGCATCTAGTCTTTTATTTATGCAGCCAGGTTTACTATATACCCAAAGCATTGAGATGGATAAACCTGTAAGAAGTTCTACCTAAACCAACATGGTCTGTTGAACTGGAGGTTTTTAAATTTGTGGTAAGAAATTACAACGTGAGTTCAGCATCCTTCCTCCTTGATCTCCAGGCTCTGGGCACACTTTGCTTCCGTTTATGTGCTGATTTCTCCCCAAAAACTAGTCTCCGTAATGGGTTCTTTTAAAAAAGCATCTGAAAAAGGAAATGTTATTATTCCTCACTCCTATTTTTCAGAACTTCCAGGGGCTGGAGCAATCATCTAGAGTATGGGTTCTGAGTTCAATTCCCTTCTCTGTTTAATTAATTTAAACCCTGCTCTCTTGACTGCCTAAGGCACCATATTCGTTAAGTAGAGCTTTAGAGGGCTTGTGTTGTTCTTGTTCCCTCATACTAAAGTTCGTTTTTTTTATATGACCCATTTAAACAACGAAATGGAAAAGAGTGAGATGACTCTAAATCCCAGGGCTTAAATTGCTCACAGGAATGTGTTACAGTAAAACATTATAATAAATCAGAGAGTTCCCTAGCCCAGCTTCTGTTACTTGCTACTTGCTCTCTCTCCTTCTCAGTGAATATTTGAGTTGGTCATATAAAGCAGAAGGGCCTTGGGATGGGAGAACAAGAGTGTCCACACCTTCCCACTCAGGTTAGTGGTGAAGACATATTCCAGGAGGCAGGAGATGAAGGCTCAAATTCACAAGACCTAGGGAGAAGCTGAACTTCTGTCATGGATTGGTGTCCTATCTATTGATGAAAAAATCACTTACTCTATTCCTGTTTCCTGGCTTTATTATTCCTAGCAGCAGATCACCTGCTTTGTTTGCTCTAGAAGACACTGATAATTGCAGGAGAATCCATGTGGGTTATGGCAAGATTTAGGCCAGGGGCAGGTTTTGAACTGATTTGCAAGCCTGTATAGAGTCAGAATTTAAGTGAGCCATTGAGATTTTATCTCCCCAAACTTGAAATTTTTAACATGCAACATGTTTAATCCAACTTGTCTGGGATCACTCTGTAATGGGCGTGAAGAAATAGATTCTCTGAGAGAGCAAGTGACTCCAGCTATCACATAAACAACACCTTGCCTGCATACCAGGTTTGCTCCAGTGATGACAGAGGCTAAATAACCCCCTGAGATTAGAGATCTCATTTGTAATGGCTCAGTTAAGGCAAAATGAATCCTACTCTTGAAATCATAGGTAATTCTGGTTCAATGGACAATTACTGAAAGAGCTGAGGAGTTAATCTGTAGATCTGAGTACCTGCAATGACCAATCACATCTAACACTCCTTGTTATGGCCCAATCTGCTGTGGTTTGACTGATGAAAAAAAGCAAACTTGATTATTTCTTTCACAGAAATTCAAAATCATCCCTTTAGAATTCACCATGCAAGTCCAGCAAAACATATAAAGTGTGTCTCCTCTTTTCTGTCCCACATGGATTCCCTGTACTTTTCCCTTTGACAGTACCAGCATAACCCCAAGAAAATGTCCTTTTCAGGGATTAACTTCAATGATGAGGTGTGCCTATTTGTGCCAAATGTAATGTACTTTACTAAGCTCCAATTCAGTTATCAATATCGTTGACCCAGAGCTGACCTGAAGGCATAAGATAAGGTCCAAGACTATCTGGCTAGAAGCAATCAAAATTTCTTTGTATTAAAGTAAAGATAGCCATGTATTAAGTGAATTTTCTATATCCTTGTGTTATCTCAGTTATCATCAGAAATGTATCTGCTCTGACTGCTGGCCACTGACTGGTAAATTGATTCCTTTCCTGCCTTCTGACAAGTGACCGTAGAGAGTGACTGCGCAGATGAGAGATACCTGGAATCTCCAGTTTCCAGATCTTCTACAATCTGAGAGAACCCAGGATTAATTCAATTTTTTTTCTATGGGAAGGAGGGGAATAAAACTGAAACTAACATTTTTTGATTTTGTTGAAATTGAATTTTCTATTTAATAAATTATGCCTACAAAGCATTCCCAAAGAATGTCTATTTCTTTAGTTCAAGAGATGATATTTCTGTTCTCTAATAATGACACAGAGTGTCCAAGGCTGTCAAAAAGGTAAAATCTGGAGTAGAAAGGACTCATGCACATTTTGTTGTTGAAATTAGTTCTGAGATGGCAAAAAATTTCTGAGTTGTCTACAGCAGCAGTTTATCATTGCTCTCAATAGTTACAAGACTGCCCAGTAAATACCGCACATTCATGGTCAGAGCTAGGGATAAAGAGAAATAAACAGGGTGGGATCTACTGCTGGAAAAGCTTAATGGTTTAGGGGAGACCTTATAGCTGCTTTGCAGGAGGTAAAGGGGGCTTACAAGAGGGCTGGAGAGGGAGTATTCACAATGGCATGTAGACAAGGAGAAATGGTTTTAAGCTGAAGGAAGGTAGATTTAAATTAGATATTAGGAAGAAATTCTTTACTATGAGGGTGATGAGGCACTGGAACAGGCTGTCCAGAGAGGTTGTGGACTACCCATGCCAGGAAGTGTTCAAGAGCAGTTTGGATGGGGTTCTGAGTAACCTGTTCTAGCGCAAGTTGTCCTTGCCCATGGCATAGGAGTTGAAACTAGATAATTTTTAAGGTCTCTACCAACCCAAACCACATTCTATGATTCTATGATTCTATGATTCTTTCAGCACTTTGTGTTTCTAAGCATCATTGCCAAGGCCTATAATTATAGACATTAGATTGTTACACCTGGTTTAATGGTGTTACCAAGTCTGACAGCCAAGCCAAAATTGTCATGTAGCATAGACTTGATTGCAAATCACAGATTTCCTGAATCAAGTAGTTTCAAGAACTTTCTCTGCAAATAACCCAGGAGCCTAGCTTGACCCCCATCAACATTACAATACATTATGGCTAAAAAATTAGGAATGCAGATCTTGAAATAAAATGTGCAATAAACTGATTCAGCTGTCATTTTCTTATTCCAATAAAATCCCATACAGTACATAGGAAATACTTCATCTTCTTTCTTCCACCCCCTTCTTCAATTTTTAAGGAAAGAAAGTCATGTTTTCCCATATACAGGAAAAAAAGGCGACTCATTTTCCAAGTAAAACAAATATTTTCTTATACCAACTTTTATTTTCCCAAATATTTGACAGGAGCAGACTTTACAGCTCTGAAGAAGTTTAGTCAGCTGTGCAGATTGACTTTTGAAGTGTAAAATAAACCTTTACTTAACAGATGTCAAGAATATGACTTTGTGAGATAATGACACGTTTTGTAATAAGTTGGTGGTGGTTCTTTCTAAGTGGAATGAATGAAGTTTTGGTGCCAACCCTTTAAAAAAATGACAACATGATTATTAACAATTGACTGGAATCGGAAAAGAAAAATCAACAACAAAACTGACTGTACCTCTCTTTTTGTGTGTTTGGAAGGCACAACTTGTTCACTAAATTGCAGGGAAGTACAATTACCTTTAATGGGTACACTCTTCTTTATTTTTGGGAGTGGCGATGGAACTGAAATCCAGTAACCAGAAAGAGAACTTTACTCCTAGTCCTGAGACATCAGTCAAAGCTGACCTTTTCCTTAGGCCAATCTTCCTCTACACAACCTGGATATCCTGATTCTATGCTAATTTGATGACAATTTCCAGAGATGACTCATCCCTCATCCAGTCAAAAACAGTCCATTCCCCCACCAGTTCACACCACTTCTATGTTTGGGGACAGAAAGGTGGATCCTCCAAATAAATCATGGCTTCTACCATCTTCCCAGGGAACAGGGTTTCTCCTGCTGTCAGCACAGAAACATCACGAGAAGGACATTAACATGCTTTCTAAATATTTCCCACAGAGAGAACCCTTTGCTGTGCTAAATGTTAGCAGTGAAGGCTTGGAAAAGTTGACGCACCTGAGGTGAGTGGCACTAAATTTCCCTGCTGGCTGAACCCACTGGTATTTGGCATAGATTCCAGCAAACTTTCCCACCCTCCAAAAATATCCCTGTGGACTGTCATGGTGCTGTCTGGTTGGCTGCAATTGTTCTGCACTGTCAAACAGAGTACGTAATCCTGAGTTGGAAACAGAAATATGGGCTTATTGCAGGATTTGGAGAAAAGATGGGGGACACTTTTATCTCTGGTGGCCTCACACTGAACTGGGTTGATGGCAATCAGGAGCTGCCCTAGGCAGACCTGAGAGCAGGAGTTTTTGCAGAGGCTGGGTTCCCATTAAAAGAGTATACTAACATGGACATGTGTACTGACTCTCCCCTCGCTTTGCTGGCCTTGTGCCTGAGAGCCAGACCTGCTTCTATATATATCAAAACTTTTGAAGTCCCTTGGGAACAGCTATCCTTTGCCAGCGAAACCATGTGTTGCTCATCCCCCTGTCAGTGTTATATTGCCAGCTCCCAGCCCTTCCAGCTGACACACGGATGAAGCCAGAAGTGGAGAGGACAGCCAGCCATCCCCACCTGCCTGTTGGGTCACCCAGGGACCAGTGTTTATCACCTCTCCAGTTTTTTCATCACTGTCCTTCAGACAGGCCCCTCCAGTACTTCTCCTGACACTCCAGATCATCTCTATTTCTGTACATTTTTATTTGGGATTATCTTCTTCCTTCCAGCTCCTCACTGCTTTGTTGAAATAAAGTATTTTCTTTCCTCTCATCTTTGCTTTATTGCATTTTTCTGTGTTGTTTCTCAGATTCCACTTCCAAACTTCAGGTTCCCATGAATCCTCTACAGCTCTCCCCTACACATTACTTCCCCTTGCCTTCTATCCTATCAATACACACTTGACAGTCCTTTCCACTCTGTTGCTTCTGTTTTCCCAGGCTACTATATTCCTGAATATTCAGCACAGTGATGTGAGGAAGAGAGGGATGAGGTAGAATCACCCAAAACCTTTGTACATTAGTACAAATGTCACTGGACGTCTGAGGCTTGAGAGGTCAGATTGCTAAAAAATGACCATTAATATCCAGGCCAACTTCTATTTCAAAGCATCTCCTTCTCTCCCTCTCTGAGTTGCTGTATTTTGTTTCCTACAGAAGCTAATAAAGGAAACGAAAATACTTTACTCTGTGGAGGGAATTAATGCAACAGGCCTGCAGTGGATCTTCTGAAACCCTCCTCATCTACAGCGAAAATCCATGTAAGTCCCCTGTAAATACACACCCTCAGCATTTCTGCTAAATGCGTGCTATTTACACAATAGCCCATTACAACAGCCCATCTGTCAACCCTCTTTTCATGGCCACAGGTGGAAAATGACAAATTCTTTTGAACAGAGCACTGAGGGTCTTTGGAGGAAAGCTTGTTTGCCACTGCATAGCCAGGCCCCCCATAGAGCCAAGGTCTGCAACCTTCTGGGGCTCCCAGCCATGGCTGGCCTTTAGTCAAACAGTGCCCAGGGCAAGCCAGAATTTCATGCCTTTCCAAAACGCTAATTGATTGGGGATAAACATTAACCTAGAATTTCAGTCGTGCACTCCAGTCTTAAGCATGCCGGGCAGGCACCCAACTAACCCACCCCTCAGGCTAACCCTACTTCAAGGGTCTTTGTAGAAAGACCCAGAAGGTCGTGGAAGTTTCATTCACTGTATGGTACAGACATCTAAAAGTTTTTATTTTTAAGAGCTTTCCTTTGATGCAGAAAATTATTGTGAAATTATGGTGGACAGAAGCAGGGCATGTCCCAGGCTCTTGAGATGGACTTCCTTGGTTCAGAGATCGCAGCAATGAACCAGCACCTCAGCCCACATTGCAACTGAAGTCAGGCAATTATTTAGATCACATACGCACTTACAGTGACAGATAATCTACCCGTTCCCTGAACTCTGAGAGACATCTTGCCCTTCCAAAAATGTCGTCACTGGTTCTCAGCAAATCTGGCAAAGAGTAAGTGCAATTTAAATACTGCTGGCCAGAGTCCAACATAGAGCATGTAAGTCCTGGGCTCTCACCCCATCACCAGTGTGGGAATAAAGTTTCTAAGAGGCGTCTAGAAATCAAAGTAAGAATGACAGAGATTTCTGTGACACTCTAAAACTATTTGGCAAGGGCTGTAAGGTTTCTAGACTCCCTATTTTGTTTCCAGAAGGATTCGATTAGTCAATTAAAAAGAAACAACCCATACTAATACACAACTCAAGGTTAAAGAAAAGCCAGCATGCAGCAGACTGTCCTTAAAGCCAGGTTGCCACTTGTCTTGGCCATATGGAATTTATTTATTGTATTATTTTTATATTTTTTCTTTCTTTTTTTTCTTTTCCTTATTCTACTCATCATAGAGTCACTAAGATTGGAAAAGACTTCCAAGATCATTAAGTTCAAATATTAACCTAGCACCATCATGTTCACCAATAAACCATATCCCCAAGTGCCACATCCATATGCCTTTTGAAAACTTCCAGGTATGGTGATTCCACCAGTTCCCTGGGCAGCCTGTTGCAATGCCTGACCACCCTTTCAAAAAATAATTATTTCCTAATATGTAACAACCTAAATCTGGCATAATCTCTTGTCTTGTCACTTATTACCTGGGAGAAGAGACTGACTCCCACCTCACCACAACCTCCTTTCAGTTAGCTGTAGAATCTCTGGTAGGATATCTTCAGGGAGTTGTAGAAGCATCTCGAAGTTTTTTCATAAATCTGCAGTATCCTTGCTCATCCCTTCTTTCTTTCTTTTTTTCTTTTCTTTTTTTATAATTGGAAATTATTCTTTCTGAGCCTTCTACCCCATTTTCATCCTGGTAGAACATGAAAACAGGAACACTGAAACTAAACTTTTGAACCCGAAGTGTTTGAGTTAGTTTAAAATTAGGTAAAACCATCTGTATACTGAAGGTCCTCCTTATGTTGAAAGAAGAAATGGGAAGATAAGATGTGGAGAAAGTGGTGCAGGAAAACTTTTCACTCTCTGCAGCATCACCAGCTGAGGACATGTCCATACCTGTCAGTGTAATACTACACCTTTGGCTGTTGCCCAATCCACTGTAAGCAAAAGCACCCTGATAGTGACATCCTAATTCCGGTCCTAAAGCCAGAAGAACTGCATTTCCATAGCACAGGATCCTAATGACATAATTCTGGCCCTTAGCATGGCTAATTATCAAAGATACAACATTATCCTGAAAACAGATGAGAAGCTGGTTTGGGAATATCTATAGTGTGCTGTGTGGTTCGATATAGATATGCCAAATCCAAACTACTGTTCAGTACAATTCTTCCTGTGAATGCTACTCCCACAAATGTCAGTCAGAATCATATTTCTGACATGAAGCGCCCAGTGACAGCAACTGTGAAGCATTTGGGAGTCTGCTGCCTTCCAACTTTTAAGTCTTTTATGTATTTAAGATGTATAGCTGTCAAAAATAGAAGTTTTTCCATTATTCTTTGTCCTTTCCATCTTTTATCTTGCAACTAGACATATTTTCTCCTACTGATAGTTAAGTTTTCTGCCTGTGGTGTATAAATACAAAGTACTGAGTTATGTGGACAGGGATAGAGGGTCCATTAGACAACAGAAATTCAATGAAAATGTGCAACCCCAGAATATTCATTTTTATCAACCAAATCACCCCATCAGAGTCCTAAGTGGCCTGTCAATGGCCCACTTTGAACTCCAGGAGTGTTGAGATCTGAGCAGTAGGAGAGAAAAGTGTTCTAAAATCTGCCCTAGAAATATCTTTTAGAGGACATAACATCAAGTACACACACTTTTCCCAGCAGATTTCCCTCTAACTTTTTTCAAATGAATAGTTATAGCTCATAGAAAGTATGTCCTGGCTATTTTATATAGTCTTGACTATGGATCAGTTCCAACTATATATACAGTTTTGCCCGGGTGCTGCTTAGAGAAGGCTGCTGAGCCATGGTACAGAATGTGTAATTCTTTTATTCTGGGTCTGCTGTGCCTGCCCACCTTATTTGTAGCTGATGGCTAAATTTCTCTCTTTTACAATTGCTGCAGTAGCCTTGAAATGGGAACTGCCTATACTTGATGTAGTGATGTCTACCAGCATTTGCAGAATCTAAATGACAAGCTCCAAACACCAGCCTTGTCTGGAGTAGTATGTCCAGTTCTGTTTATCCCTGTTCCAAAAAGATACATTAAAATTGGTGCAGGCCAGGGAAATTACTCCCAGTTTGGCACAGAGAATAGATTTCATTTTAGAAGAGACTGAGAACAAGAAGAAGTGAGAGGATAGAGAAACTCTCCTTAGAGTATAATAGTCACATCACAGCACTCCACTTCCACACCACAGCTGGGTCTCATCTGTCCCATTCAGAGCATGGCAAAGGTGATCTTTGTCTGTCTGTATCCACACACAGATGCATGTGACCTGTTTAGCCTAAGAAAGCAGAAGGTGTGTTTACATCAGTATTTGGATTCAGATTGATTTTGAAGCAGATCTCCAGACCTGACTGCTACACCTTGCAAAATGGTTTTAGAGGGCATTAGATGGAATTCTTTCAGATTAAATTAATCTAGAATATGTGATAAAACTTCATCTGGTGAGCTCGAGCCACTAATGGGAGGTCAATGGGAGATTCCTCATCAGGGAAGGCAGTGGGGCAGGCACTGATCTCTCCAGTAACCAGTGACAGGACTCAAGCAATGGCATGAAGCCGTGTCACAGGAGGTTTGGGTTAGATATTAGGAAAAGCAGACTAAGAGACCCCTTGCTGAGCATTGCTGCCCAGCTAGATTGTTTCAAAGACTCCTTGTTTAAAATTAGCTACAGCATTTTCACAATGCTCTAAGTTAATACAGTGATTGTAATGAAGAAATTAAAGAGGATCATTAAGGTTCTGAGGTTCTGGATCATCTTTTTAGCCAGACAAGAAAAGGATAAGGAGTTTTAAAAAGATTTTATCTAAAATATTACATGATCTGACTGCTTGTGTTGAACAGGGGATGGAGGTAAATTTTATGAACTGAGTCCGGTGGGGGGCATATCCTTGGTGACTTGTCAAAATGCACATCAGCTCTGGCCCTTCTGCAATCACTGGAGTGCACACAGGCTACCTAGTATCTGTGCCCACCAAGAAAATTAGTACTAGTGCTCAGGACCCTCAGGCATAACATATCTTTACTTTTTCCAGGTGCATGTCCCAGGCTGCTGCAAAAGAGAAGGGGACCTGCTGCTGTGACAATTACCTGTCAGAGACCCACCCAGAAGGAACATGTTCTTGAATTTTCTAAGGCTAAAGGGGCAGCAATTCAATTCTGGCCTTTCACTTTTCCCCTCAAAAACTTTGTTAGATTATACTTGCTGCACGGGGAATTTCGATGAAAGAACCCAGCACATAGACGGATCTGAACAGTCCACTCCTCAGCAGCAACGGAAAAAAATCTCTGAGGTATGCAGAAGACATGCGGTTTTGTGATTAGTGAGCAGGACAGAGAGGTCAGCAACTCCAGGCTTCTCATCTCTCTCACTGTCTTTTTCTGTGTCCTTGGGAATGTCACTTAAACTTCTATGCCTCAGAACCCATGTGTCTGAAATGGAGATCATGAAACCTGCCTACTCATTATGATCTGATCTTATTTGTTAAGTCACTTCACATCTTCAAATTGTAGGACTTTATGGGTCCTAAGAACCACTAGTGTGGGCTGAAAGATATACAAAGTAAATAGATAGAGTTCCACTATAAGAGTTATTTAAGGAAAGTGTGGGTGTAAGCCTAATATAAGTCATGTTCAAGAAACACACTTTCTTTATTTCATTATTCATTTCCCACTTGGCATTCAAAATACTTAGAGACTAATCATTTTTAACACTTATGTATGTTTTTTCCTGGGACTGAGAATGTAGTAGTTCATAAATGTTGGACAAGTTTTAAATAAGCAAAGTAAAAATCCACAAACTTTGGAAATTTGAGCGCAAATTAATATATTTTTTAAGGGGGGATTTTTTTATTTACTTACTGGCTGCATTTGTGATGAATTTAAAATAGCATGACATGTTGTCTTCCAAAAAATTAGGAACTCCAAAAATATCAGTATGATTGTTCCTTAATTCTGTACAGTTTTTAAAATAGTTTTGTTTAGAATGACCTTCTTAAAGTAAGTGACACTATATATCAATAACAATCTTAGGGAATTACATCAAGCACCATGTGTTGGCTCTGCCTGCTGTGTCTGCCCATCTCTTTTGGTGCCACAGCTGTTTAGTGCTTGTTCATAATCAGAATGTATATCCGATTCCAACAAGAAGCAGTAAATCAAGAATCATAATCAGAGTTCTCTTGTAAGTCTAGCAGCAGTCACCAAACCCTCTGCTCTGCTACCTGGATTTATTCTACGTGTGTGAAGGTCAGAGGCTGACATGAGGTTGAATGACGGTTGTTCAGATTGTGTCTAAATGGAATGGATATGGAGAAAAGATCTGAGGCTGAATCCAAGACTTAGATGGTTCTGGGATTATTATTTTGGGACAGATCTGTAAAACATTTTGGTTAAAATTTAATTTCATAGTTATATGACTTTTATAAGCAATGTTATGAGGGGAATATCCCATTCTGCAATGGTGCAGCCTCACCTCGACCACTCTGCAGTTTTGGACACTAAAATATAAGAAAGACATAAAGCTACTAGAAAGCACCCAGAAGAGTGTTACAAAGATGATGAAGGGTCTAGAGGGGAAGCCACATGAGTAGCGGCTGAGGTCACTTGGTTTGTTCAGCCTGAGAAGAAGAGACTGAAGGGGGACCTCATCACAGTCTACAACTTCCTCACAAGGGGAAGCAGAGGGGCAGGCACTGATCTCTTCTCTCTTGTGACCAGTGACAGGACCTTATGGAATGGCATGAGGCTGTTTCAGGGTGGTTTAGGTTAGATATTAGGAAAAATTTCTTCACCCAGAGGGTGGTTGGGCACTGGAACAGGCTTCCCAGGGATTTGATCATAGCACCAAGCCTGACAGAGTTTAAGAAGCATTTGGACAATGATCTCAGGCACATGGAGTGATTCTTGGAGTTGTCCTGTTCAGGGACAGGAGCTGAACTTCAATGTTCCTGATAATGACAAAGGCTGTGGATGTGTCTAACTGCACTTCAGTAAAGCCTTTGATACTGTGTCCCACAGCATTCTTCTGAAGAAGCTGGCTGCTTGTGGCTTGGACTGGTGCATTCTTCACTGGATTAAAAATGGGCTGCATGGCCATGCCCAGAGAGTGCTGGTGAATGGTGCCACATCCAGCTAAGTAGCCAGTGACTAGGGCTGTTCTCCAGGGCTCAGTATTGGAGACAGGACTGTTTAATCTCTTTATTGGTGATCTGGACAAGGGGATCAAGTTCACCCTCTGTAAGTTCAGAGACAACACTAAGTTGGGCAGGAGTGTTGATGTGCTGGAGGGCAGGAAGGCTCTGCAGAGGGATCTGGACAGGCTGGATCAATGGGCTGAAGCCAATGGTACGAGGTTCAACAAGGTGAAGTGCTGGATCCTGCACTTGGGTCTCAACAACCCCATGTAGTTCTCCAAGTCTGGGGATCAGCAGCTGGAAAGCAGCTTGGTAGAAAAGGACCTGAGGATGCTGGTTGGCAGCCACTGAACATGAGCCAGCAGTGTGCCCAGGTGGCCAAGAAGGCCAATGGCATCCAGGCCTGCACCAGCAATAGTGTGGCCAGCAGAACCAGGGCAGTGATTGTCCCTCTATACTCGGCATTGGTTAGGCTGCACCTCGAGTCCTGTGCTCAGTTTTGGGTCCCCCATTTCAAGAAAGATATTAGGGTGCTGGCACATGTCCAAAAAAGGGCAACGAGGCTGGTGAAGAGTCTAGAGAGTAAGTCCTATGCAGCATGGCTCAGGGAGCTGGGATTATTTAGCCTGGAAAAGACGATGCCAAGGGGAGACCTTATCCCTCTTTACAACTACCTGAAAGAAGATTGTGTCAAGGTCAGCCTCTTCTCCCAGGGTACTAGAGACAGGACAAGAGGCCTTAAGCTGCACCAAAGGAGGTTCAGGTTCGGTATCAGGAGGAATTTCTTCACTGAAAGGGTTGTCAGGCATTGGAATGAGCTGCCCAGGGAGGTAGTGTAATCACTATCTCTGGAAGCGTTCAAGAAACTACTGGACATAGTAGTACTTAGTGCTATGGTCTAGTTGAGAGTTGGTGATCAGTCAGAGCTCTTACTCAAAGATCTTAAAGGTCTTTTCCAACTTTAATGATTTTATTATTCTATAATCTTTGTGGGTTCCTTCCAACTCAGGATATTCTATGATTTTATGAATGTAGGCAAACATACAGATGTGCAAATATAGCTGTCATTTCATAGGTACTTCATGTCAGTATCAGTCAGAACTCATGCCAGCAAAAGTGATCTTGCACCTACCACTGTAGGCTGCCTGCTCCTGTCTTTATGTCACCATTCCTGTAGATGCAGCACTTAGGGACATGGTTTGGTGGTGGACTTGGCAGTGCTGGGTTAATAGTTGGAATCAACGATCTTAGAGGTCTTTACGTAGAATCATAGAAGGGTTTGGGTTGGAAGGGGCATTAATGACCATCTAGTTCCAACTGCCCCACCATGGGCAGGGATGCCACTCACTGTATCAGACTGCCCAGTGCCCCATTCAACCTGGCCTTGAGCACTTCCAGGAATGCAGCATTCACAGCTTCTCTGAGCAACCTGTTCCAGTGCCTCACTATGCTCTGAGTAAATAATTTCTGCCTAATATCTAATCTAAATCTCTCTTCTTTAGTTTAAAACTGTTTCCCCTTGTCCTATCACTATCTGCCCATGTTAAAATTTACTCTCTCAGCTTTAAGTGCTTGAAGGCCACAATAAGGTCTCCGTGAAGCCTTCTCTTCTCCACGCTGAACAACCCAAACTCTCTTAGCCTGTCTTCACAGTAGAGGTGCTCCAGTCATCTGAACCTCTTTGTGGGCCTCCTCTGAACCCACTCCAGCACATCCATGTCTTTCCTGTACCAAGGACTCCAGAGTTGAACACAGTACTTCAAGTGGGGTTTCATGAGAGCAGAGGGGCAGAATCACCTCCCTCAATCTGCTGCCCTCCCTCAGTCACGCTTCTTTTGATGCAGCTCAAGATGGGGTTGGCCTTCTGGGCTGAAAGCACACAATGCTGGGTCATGTCCACCTTGTCACCCATGAGAACCCACAAGTCCTTATCTGCAATGCTGCTCTCAATGTGTTTCTCTCCCAGACTTCGCTCATGTCTGGGATTGCTCCAACCCAGGTGCAGCACCTCACACTTGGACTCGTTGAATGTCGTGAGGTTCTCATGAGCCCACTTCTCAAGCTTTTCCAGGTTCCACTGGTTGACATGTTGTGTCCTTCTGTTTGTGACCATTGGAAAAATCAGGAATGAATTTCCAAACACAGAATGGCTTCACATCAACTTACAGTCTTCAAAGTGATTTTTATAAGGGATTTGATTTTGTCTTGAAAAGAACTGGAAGGAAAATAGACTTTCTTTGACATTTTTGAAATCAGAGGAGGTTTCAGTTATATTGGTCTGGTAGAAATCTCATATGCAAGATAAAGCCAGTTTTGTATTTCAGATGTCCTTGTGGAAATTCAGCTATTCTTTACAGCACACGATTTTGATCCAGAAAACATGCTCCTTCTGGTTTGAATTAAACCCAAAGCTAAACCACAGGGAAAGCTGAGGTCCAGAACTTGGAATAAAACACCACTAAAAGGGCACAAGTGCCATTGCTGAAGAATTTCATTGACAAGTCACATTTGGTTACATCTCAGTAAAATGCCAGATTAAATGCCAGTTCCTGTGCAAGTCAGATTCAAAACAATATTCTGGTCACTTTGAGGTAAGGTCGAATAAGGACAAGTTAGGGAAGATTCTGTAGAACAGGCAAGGGTCACACACACTGAGAGCAAATCCCATACACTCAGTTCTCTAGATGTATACAGGCAAACAGATCCCTTCCATCTACACAACGCTCCAAAGCCACTCCTCTGTTCTGTGATCCAGGTGATAGGTAGGACCAGCAGGGCAGACAAATCTACCATCATCTCTGTTCAGAACAAGGATGAAACAGGTGACCAGAATGGATGAACTTCTCAGCTAAGCCCTACACCACAATATGTGGCTGACTGCTCACAAGACCTGAAGCTCTATAGTTCACTGACTGGTGGAGAAAATCCTGCAGAGCTCTGCCATAGAGTCCTTTTCTCATGAATGTATTTGCAATGGGCACTGGTAGTGCCCAAAGTGAGGCAACCCAGCTGAGACAGAGACACGGGAGTATTCTTGGAGAAGATGGTTTTTCTGAAGAAGTGGAAACCCTGTACTTCTCTGCTTGCCATGAGGCTATAAAAGGTGTGGTGCTACCTCCAGCACAGTCACTGCTCAGGTTATCCCTTGAGCAGCCTTCTGTGGCTCCCACTGTCTCTTCCTTCATTTTATAGAGACACTTGATATAGTTGTTTTCCATGCCAATGCATTCTCCTGATTTTGTTTGTGACATTTGTGAAATTGCCTCAAAGGATTTTAGTGTATTCAGTCAGGATTTATGAATGGGCTCTAAAGCAGAAAACCTGCTGTTGAATATCCATGCTCAGTCACACCTTGATAACCAGCCACTTAGAGGGTTAAAATATAACTTCTGTGACATGAGTTTCCTCCCACTTGTGTAATTACTACAAAAAGAGTTTGCAGACAGGACCCTATCACAACAGAGCCCTTCTTCCTGCTTCTCTGTCCTATGGCTTCATAAATCTCTGCTTGTGACATCATAATCTGTTGCTGTGGGAATCCTGCTGGTATCACAAACAGGGGATTACGACCTCAAAGTAAGAGCAAACAGAAAGAAGAGATTGGTTCTGTGAGAAACAAAACATCCTTGGGGAAGAGGAATAGATCATCCTCCCAGACCATTCAAGATCTGGCTTACCCATGTCCTGGAAACATGAGGTCAGATGCCAGATTGCTGTGTCTTAGTAACCTCATCTGCAGTGTCAAGAACTTAATGAAGACTCCCTTCACATCCACCATCCCCTCCCTCTACCCCTGTCCCCATTCACCCCCCCCCTCCCAAAAAAAAAAAAAAAAGCTGGTTAGGGATGCAAAGCACACAGACTTTTAAAATAACTTCTTAGGCAAAAGATAGAAAAATACCTCTTTTGTGATGACAGTGTAAAACACTTTCCTATCAGACAGGGTAAACTAGCAATAATCTGATACAGGTATAAAATGAGTTTATACAAACAAAGTTCAATTCAGACTCCATCATGTGCCCATTTAATAACTTTATTTTCATGATTTCATCTTTGAAGAACATGCCACAAGGTTTTGGCCATATCACTGTGGACACCTTTGAGAAGGGTCCCCATGGGAACAGCTGCAGGAGACACTCTGTCTGAGCAGGGCTCTTAACATCTGAGCAGCTCACGGACCCAGTGGGCCACAGGGAGATGTCAGTGGTATCAAGCACCTTACAGTTGCTTCAGTAAAAGGGAGGACAGCACCTCAGGATGTTCAGTGTGCCTATGCTATGGCTAATTGAGAACCCTGAGAGTCACTGCAGCTTTGAAGCTGATGCCAGGGCTCACAGGAGTACTGCAGCTAGAAAAGGAGATGGGGTTTGGTGCCTTTCTTCATAATTTCCACACAGGGCTCTTTCAATGTTTATCCTTTATTGATAATCTATTCGAATAGAATTTAAAGGAAATGCAAGATCAGTAAAGGCATATGCAAATATAACTTTTTTCTTGTAGGTCATTGCCATAGAAACTATTGCTACAGGATCTAGAGAGATATGGCCAGATCATAAGGCCACAGAAAAGAGGGTCTCAGACTCTTCAATCCAGTAACATTAATTCTTATGAAGCTTTACTTCATTTTTAGGCAAGCTATTTCTGTTCTTTTTCTTAGTTTTGCTACCCGCTAAATGGGAATAAAAATCCCAGTTGATCTCAATGGAGTTCTTAGGAGGAAGCCTCATTTTGTGTGGACAAGCAACTGGAAAAGACCACACAAGTGCTTTTGAGAGTGACTTTTCAACGAGGTTTAATGTCTGTTCCAGACTCAGGCCTATGGAGTCTTTGCATACCCCCCACCTGGGGACCTTCCCCAGTTCATGTCTTAGGGCAATAACTGAGTGTCACCAAGAAGACTCTGACTATGTGATGGATCTGACGAGAGTCAGTCCATAAAACTCTGTACTCCATCCTACGTCACGTGCAATACCCCTGCACCAGGGCAGCACATGGGGGCAGCGGGAAGGTCCCACTAGAGTTGCTCTTGCAGCAATGCTACTCTTAACTGTTATCCCAGGCCCCATTTAGGCTCACATTGCCTGCTTCGTAAAATTAAAAATTTGAGGGTGTAGTTTCTCAGCGAACAATCTTTGACCACACTGTAGCCTAAAGCAATTTTTCCCCCTCGCTTCCTGCCTTATGTTCTTGAAGCATCTCTTCTGCTGGCAGTAGCAATTGCATAGCCTTACAACCCAGAAAACCAATCTCTTTTTTTCTCTATCTTTTTCAGACAAATCAGCTTATTCATATGGTTGAGGATATGACAGCTAGTCCTGAGGGAAGGGACTGTGGGGTCAGAGCATGGGGGAAAAACTGAACTGCTGCTTTTGGAGGAAGCCCACAATCAGACTGGGCTAAACTGCTGAGGAAATAGTTCCCTCACCCACCTATTTTGTCACTGTCCTCTTGCCTTCTTTTACCACAAGTCTTATTCTTATGTGTGGGTACTGAAGGACTCTACTTCAATTTTTTTTCATTACAGTTGCTTCCCAAATTTTTCTGGGCAGGTGAACACACAGGTAGTGTGAAAGTCTGTATTAGATCTTGAGAGAGTACTGGAGTGGAGAGTACTTGGGAAGGCTGAAATAGTTGTTGAAAGCTATTTGCTGTCTGGTTTCTAGGAGACAGCATGACTCATTGCATCCTTCCTTGTAGTCTGCGCCTCTCAACCATTTATCAACTAACACACTTGATCAAGACTGATAAAAAATCTTTCAGAAAAATCATAGAGAGCTACACTATAGAATGGGAACATTAAAGTGTGGAAATAAAATGATTGCTGAAGATAAAGTCTGTTCTACTAGCATTGAAGGATGTAGGCTCACATTTGTCCCAAGGTATTTATTGGTGGAACTCCCACTAGTGCAAGTAAAAAATTCCTGCATAAATTCCTTTATATCTTTACAATTTCCCCCTAACCATTCTCTGACCAAACTTCGCAGTCAGCAGTCTTTCTGTGTTTTGGGGGGTGTGTGTCTTAAAATCATTATTGCCGTTATTTCATTCAGCACTGCCTAAATATATCAAAACTAGAAAAGAGTCTTAATTTTAGTTGAAAAGTATAATTTACACGATTTATAAGAACAATAAATAACAGTAGGAGCAATAATAACAGTAATGGTCCAGAACATGATTTCAGAATCACAAAAAAAGCAGATGTTGTGCAATAATCATAAATAAGTAATAGCTGGCAATTAACACATTGCATTTCAAGTTCTGAAAGGAAAATGACACGAGGGTGATACGGCTGTTTTCTGCAGCTCATTTAGAATAAAGGTGTAAATGGCATACATGACATTTCACCACTGTATATGCCCAGAGATTAGAATGAAGGAAGGCAGAATCATCATTTGCAGGTTACAAAGGAAAGTTCAGCTACTGCTGTAGAATGTACAGATTTAGTCTTATAAAAACAGTGCTCTGAATGCCTTTTCTGACAAGCAAGAAAATATTGTCAAACATTTGATTCATCAAATGTTATCTTCACTGTACAAGAAAAGTATTCTAAGCCCTGACAAAGCACAGGAAGAAGAAAATGAAATAAACTGAACAAGTTTGCTGTGCATCCAGCTAACAAATCAATAAAAAATGACCACTGAAAAGGAGAAAATTCCTTTTTATGAAAATACAGGGCTTCCATTTTGAAGCTGATGAGGTAAAAGGCTCTGTTTATGTTGAATTTTAAAAGGTAAAGCTAAAGAAAGTGGGTGACATATTCCACAGTGTGTACCTACTTAAGAACTGTAAACCTGGTTCTTAAGTGGTTTAGATGCCTATGAGTGACATGTTTAGGATGGAGATGCTAAAAATTGTGGATGTGCACCAGAGAGTGCAATTTCAGATCAAATATATCTGCTCCCAGGTGGAATCCATGTAAGGGAGGTTTGTATGAATGAAAAAAATTAAGAACAAAACTCTGGCTGGGTTTACTGCCTTTGGCAGCCTGCTGCACCTCGAGTGCATGGACAGCTGCTCTTTGTAAATCAGGGCTCAACACTACAGTCCTGCTAAGCAAACTGGAACTGGAGACAGCTTCCTCCTGACCATGGGCTCCACCGTGCCGTGGACAGGCAGCTGACTCCGAAAAGGGGCAGCCATCCATGCAGGGCAGCCTGGTAGAGAGCTGGCAGCAGCAGCAGTCTGATCTGACCAGTGCCCTCTGCACTTGGACTTGTCACCTGTGACTCACAGTGAAGCTTGGTCTTCTTTCACAAATGTGGTTTTCTTTCACAAATGTGGTTTTCTTTCACTAGAAAGTCTGAAGTGTCAAATGCTTTATCCAAGTCAAAACTTTACTTTTACTTTGGTAGAATTTCTACATGAATGCACACAAGTTGTACACAAAAGTATTTTTAAAATATGCCTTCATTTAACCAGAAAAGTTACTATTCTGATTAACTACACAGCCTGTCTCCTAAAAACCTCTGCCACTTTACTGGTGTTAGGTTTACCTTGGATATTTTTAAATTGAAATTATTTAAAATTAATACATGATGCATTTTTATGGCTGTACCCTAAAGTCCTGTGCCTCTCTATCAAAACAGCTACAGAACAAAATATACTGGAGTGGGGAAAAAAAAAGGCTGGCGCCCGAATGATCTGTTCTCTACTAGCATGTGGGAGAAACAGGTTCTCTTCCAACCCTCTTGTTCCCCAGGCTGTCATGGGCACCGAGTGCTGCAGAGATAGCAGCAGCAGCTTCTCCAGCTGATTAACCAGAGACAGTGACAGACTTTAACAGGAGTGCTACCCAGCACTCCAGAGCCAGAGGAATAGTTGCCTCAAAATAGAAGCAGATGGATCTGCGCAAAATGATGGGACTTTGGAATTCAAAAAAAGTGTGTTAGTGGGGAGGGAAAGAGGGAATTGTGTGTCTCATTTTAAAAGGAATATGTACACTCTGTCTCTTACTATCTTTTCCAGCGGGAAGATAAGGAGGTCAGGCTGTACTGAAATATAACGAGCTGTGATAAACCATGATTTTAAAATACGTTGAAATCTTTAATAGCAACAGTAGAAGATATTTACAAAGTACCATGTATAGGTCATTTATACAGGGCTAATTATCCTGGTAATAAATATAAATAGAAACAAACATGGTGTTTTTTTTCATATTTTGGACAAGTCAAGTGGTCTATGTGGAAAACCGAGAAATGTCCTATTTTACAAATAGGGTCCAAATATGGATCTGAATTTAAAATTTATCATCAAGATTTCCTGAGTCTCATTTTTTGGTGTAAGGATAAAACCCCAAAGTCAGTAGGCCTGATTTTTACACCAGGGTAACTCCTTGGACCTCAGTGAAATTGCTTTAGATCTGGTAACTGAAAACAGAATTACCCTTAAAGGATAACTTCCCATCAGTTCATTAATCTGATCCCAACATAGCAGATCTGCATCCTAAGGCCATGTTGCAGCGCTTTAGGATTGCTTTACACTGCTCTGAGAGGGAGTCACTTGTTCTCCCACTATATAACAGATACGGTGTAGTGTCCTTCAAAACACTGAAAACTACAGTTAGCAGAGGATTCAGCTCATCTTTGACTTCTAAAGATTCACAATATATCAGAAAATTAGAAAATCCAGTGGGACTGGACCCATTCTCTAACTCTGGGCTAACTTTTTTACATCCACATGATTAAACTCCCTTAGCCTGCAAAGCAGACTGACCGCATTTAACACGCTTATTGAAGATGTGTCAGGCCCATGCTGAGCCCTGAACTGTGTGTGGGCACTGTCTGGGAGAGTGCTGGGCTGCTGCTGATGGTGCTCACAATTTGACCATATGGATGGTCATGCACTGGTGCACAGGGCTGTGTGATAGCCTGGCTCAGTTTAGTGGTGTAAAAATAATCTCACTGTCTAAGCCTGTCTTCTGCCTCTTACATGCCCTTCTTAGAAAAACTGACACCTAGAGATACCCGTTTCTCCTCACTGCCTTTAGAAAACATCTACGGTGACTAACTCAGATCCAGACTTTGACTTTCTCATGCCTAAAGTGAAGGTGTCTGCTAACCAGAGTGTTTCAGGGACATCAGGTACATCAACAAAGAAAAAAAAAAAAAGGGCAGATTCTTACTGCATGTACCTGGATTTAGTATCTGGTAAAGCTGAATCTTCAAGAAAAGAAATAAAGAGTGAAAACAAGGCAGTCTCTGACACATGTAGATCGATGCAGAAGCAAGCACTCACTGAGACAGGCCAGATGCTGACACCATGTTTTTCTCCTGTCTGCTCTGTAAGCAGTATAAACAGCAATAGACATTGTATCATTTTAAATTGCCTCGTAGAATGTAATGCTGATTTTAGACTATTTTGAACCTCCTAGCTACCATGGAGCAGAGAATATTTACTCTTATCTTAGAAGATTTTACCTGGCGAGACAGAGCAAACAGCAGTCAATACCATTAGAGTGAGCAAGACCCTTCTGCACTCCCAGTAATTCTTCAGGGCACAGTCCCTGCGGAGCCCTGAGGGATCTCAGACTCCAGTGGAAAAACAGAGTAATGGGCATGTGTCAGCACAGTGATTAATCATCAGTCAAGTTAAAGTTTGGGGGACACACAAACACTTACCCTAATGTAAGGAGAGAAGAGTATGCTCCCATTTACTGCCCTTGCTACCTAATGCTTGACATGGCCTCAGCGCTCAGTTAGATCTGGCCAAGATCCAGAGAAAGATGCTGATATTCAAAGCTGCAGTTACTGATTCTTTGAGTGTCCCCTGATGCATCTGATTAAAGCAAATGATCGATACTAAACTTTGAGAAAAACTAGTATGGGGATGTACAAATGACAAGCCATGAATAAATAACTCTGATAATGGCATTTGTCTTACTATAAAGCTCATTCATAATTTAGCAAGAATAATGCCCATTAAAGAACACCTAGAATGATCACTGCCAAAATAAAGAGTTAATTGGTTTTTATCTTCTGGGAACTCTCTCATAATAAGCTCAGTATGGAAGACTGGCTAGGAACTCTATATAGTGATTATAAAAGTATCTACTCTCCAGGTTACCTCCTCCTCATTTAGTCTTTCTGCAGTACTTTTTGGACATCTGCTTTTGATATATGTTCTCTAAGTTGGAAAGGAAAAATGTTGAGAGAGGTCCTATCTCTTTTTCCCAAAAATAAGGAAGAATTTGACCCAATCGCCACTGAAGTCATCAGAAACTGATTTGGGTCCCAAAGTAAATATCATGGGAACCCTAAAGTAAATATTGCTCCTTATTAAGCAAATAAATGTTGCTGTATGCTAAATTTAGAGTAAGAAATAACCCAGTTATGTCAGAGGAGTTATGTACTTTAATAAAATGTATCTTGAATATTCATACTGTACGGTCATGTAATGCCTATAAAATGTTTCCTGCCCTACTACCACAAAAACGGTTTGCAGATGTCTGTTAATCTAGAAATACTGTCTGTCTAAGGCAAGGGGAGAATGCCAATACCAGAGCCTTGCTCTAACAAAATACAAGTGGTTTGTATTTTCACATAAGGATTGTGCATATGCACTGGCACATCTGTTCACTACGCAGTCCCGCAGCCTGGAATGGATAACACTGACTTTGGGGATTAATGCCAGCCTCACTTGAATAACAAACACTTGTACTCCAACAGTCCTTGCAGCACTCAAACAGGATACACTTTTTTGGACGTTGTGTCAAAATGCAAAGTACCATCTGATCCTGCCCTCACTGGGCGATCACCTGTTTCTATTTAATGTTTTCTATTTAACAAGTAAAGTATGATGGTGATGGAGCCAGAGCATTTCAGAAGCATCCTGAAACAATACTCCATGTGGAAAATTATGGTGTCCTGTAGTGCTTCACATCTACCTCAACTATATTAAACACTACATAAAACAATCTGAATTCCAGACGTTCTCTCTAGATATTGCGAGTAAGCTGCGCCAATATTTATGAGATCAAAAACATGCCAAGGTTTTAAATCCATGATTCTGAATAGAAACTTTGTGTTTCATACAAGACTGAACTCTCAGCATACTGCTGCCCTCTCCTCAACATGCCACAACCTCAACCTTGAATGTGACCCCAGATGTCAGCGCTGTCACTTTTCTTGAGTCAAAAGACAGAAAAGCAGGAGGGTATATAACAGTGTACTCCAGAGGTCCACTTTTAGAGACCAAGCAATTCAGGTATTGACACCCAGTGACTCCCTACAATTCATCTGATACCTCTGCACCCAGACCTGGCAATGACTCTTCTGACTCTCAGCTGTGTCGGTCAATATCAGAAAACAGGCATTGCTAATTGGCACTATTTAGCAATCAGGATGGTAAGAGAAATGGTTTCACAGGCCTGAAGGAAGAGGCCAGGGAGATGTGTGAGAATGTAGGAGAGGCAGCCCAGCTCCCCTCAGGCCCACTAGCAGCAAGATTTACCATGATCTTAAGCAGTGCCTTAAGCTTAAGGGTTTGCACTGCTAAGTCCCTTGCGCTGTCATCCCTCACATTGCTGAGATTTCTCCTTCCCTCTCCTGGCCATTTCAGTCTCCTTTACCTGCTCAGATCCGTAGGAGTGCAAAGAGAAGGGGCCTGAGATGTCAGGACAGATGGGTGGAACAAAAGTCAAACCAGGGCCAAGGGTGAAAGCTGTTTGTCCCTGATGGAAAAATGTTCCCATGGTTTTGCCCAGCTGGACAGAGGTACCCCAGGACAGGAAACCACCTGGCACAATGTGAGGGGAACCATCACAAGGCACCTGCACTTACACAAATACACACACGGAGACACATAGAGGTTAACTGTTCTGGGGGAAATTATGCAGATTGGAGTTCCTGCGCTCAGGGAGTTTCACCTCAGGCCAAGAGGCTATGTCATGTGGGCAGTTTTACCATGGTTTTTCTTTTCCCCAAGGGCAGATGGGGGTCTCCTGGAATAATATGTGTGCACTTCCATGTGCTGAATTACACTTTTCTCCTGTGGCTGTCCAGAGGGAATTGTGGAGGACTGAAGCATGCTAATGTGGAGAGCTTGCACTATATATACCACACGAGCCGTTCCGGGGAGATTTTGCTCTCTGAGGATAGCAACCCAACATACTTAATGAACACCGTTACCTTCTATTATTTCCTGTAAGAGAAAGTGGAGAGAGATGATTCACTAAGGAAATCTGCATAATTAGGGTCCATCATTTCCTACAGATGGGAACATCACAGGCAAAGCAGAACACTACCTCCCTCCTTTTAGCAATTCTTCTCAAGTAGCTGTTAGCTCCCTCACCTCTGGGAAGGGAGAAGGAAGAGCTGAAGCCAAAGAAATCTCTAGGAGGACTGCTTCCCCCTTGCTGCAGCTGTCACTGCTCCCCAGCTTTCGAACTCCACATACTTTCTTGCTTAGGAAATGTTCGGTTTAATTTCATTTTCTCTCATGATATGTGTTTCTTATGTTGATTTATAAATCATGTACTTAACCACAAACTGAATTTTGGTCTGGCAGCTCAGGAATAGTATGTCAGTCTGCTGAGGCCTGGTTTTTGCCAGGATCTGCCCAACGCCACGGGAATGGCACAGACTGCCTTCAGATCGGTCCTTGAAGAAGAGCAGTGTCAAATTTTTGCTTTGTCCAGCTTCACATTTTACTTTGTCTCTGTCCCAGAAGACAGGGTGACCCTGTGTGAAGTTCACATGGAAGGGATTATTCAGCCAGTGGTCACCAAGTGGGGAAGAGGGAGGGAAAGGGGATGTTGAAGTTCAAAATGGTGAGAAATGTAGAATCACAATTTATATATATTGTATTACTTTGCAAGAAGTTAGTAGCACGAATTTAATACTAAATTTCTAGATAGTCCTGTAGTATGAGGTAAGATTCACTGCTACCAAAAATGGTAGACCCCCCCCCTCTACTCCACCCTTGTCAGATGCTAAACACCACCTCCTGTTTAGGGCTGGCTGGGGCACACACTTGGACAGCCCTTAACTCACTACTTGGGCAGAAGACTAATTCAAGGAGGATGGGGAAAGGGAGGGGAGGGGGTTAGGAGAGAGTTAGATTTCTGTTGGCTCAGTGAGTGAAAGCAGCCCAGGGACACATCTGGAAAAGGACAGAGCAAGTGTAAAGGAGAAAGTAGGGCCACAGGACTAGAAACAGGGCAGGGGAAGAAATAAGAGAGGAGATCAGTATTTCAGTAGCAGCCAGTTCTCTTATACTCTAAATTGCTCTTTGAATAGCACTTTCTATCAGCATGAAGGTACCAAATACTACTATAGGACAGTCTAAGCTAAGCACCATTAGAGTGGGTTTGCTTTTAAAACCACTTCAATGTAAAAATAACCTATAAGCAACAGTTGGTGGGGACAAACTTAAAATGTGAAAATCAGGCCTGAGTTTACCTTCCTTCAGAAGCTCTGAGCAGCTTAGCAACATCTGAGCTGGAATGTCATGCTTGAGGATATCTACTGTCATGCTCTACCTTCAAAACTTTCCCATTTTTCCTCAGTTGGGTGTTCGTATTTATATTTCATTGTCTTATTCTGCTATTCTTATTCTGCAAACTGATGGTAGATGCTTGGAATCTGGATTGCTTGATATCTTTAATATAGTGGTTTTAATTTTGGATGGGCTTTTAAAAGAAATTTTATGACAAGTGAACAACATAAAACTCTTCAAAAGAAAACCCTCAGAATATTACACTTTATGATGAGTTAATCAAATTAAGATATCAAACAGATTTGCTAAAAATTGTTTTTGTGACAACAGATTATCATAATCTCAATTTTCTGATAAAGCACATGGACTGTATAGGGTTTTTTTTATATTGCTTTTCTTTTTTTCCTCTTTTATGTTTGCTAATATTAAATTATTTTATCTCCAATGTTAATCCACCTTTCTCTGATTAGTAGCTCAAAATATTATCTAAAGAATCATTTTGGACAGCTCCACACTCAATTCCAGCAAAAGTGGGAAGTTTCATGGATCATGTGGGAAAGCCTTTCCTAAAAGGGTCTAAGACTTAATCCGTCTGGATGGGTTTTGTATACAGTCATAAGCACCTCATTTTTTGTGCTAAACCTTCAAAAGTTAGAAATTAACCTCTCTTCCTGCCACCTTTTAAAATGAGGATAATTACCCTCAGCTCGACAGTAGCTGGAAACCTTAAAGCTACATCTAAAATTTGTGCTGCATCTAAAGACAGATTGAAATATTTTGTGCCTTTTTTTCTTCCAGTACTGTTAATATTGCTACTTCTTTGTAGACTAATAGTAGCTTTTCCTAAACGATAGCATACTTCATAAATCAGGGTGCTCTTTTGGGCAATAGTAAAAGTTCAGCTTATGTTACCTATTTTTGTGATATGATTAGTTTATTGTAAAGCATTCACCAGTACACCTCTGTGAGGAGGAGTGAATTGTGAACAGCGTTAACAAATGGCAGCCTGTCATTCACAGAAACCACAGACATCACTGATTTGCTCAAAAAGCCACTGTTTGGAGTTTCTTATCTCTTCTAAAGTTTCACACTAAATCGAAGACCTCAACAAGAACTTCCTGTTCCCTCGTAAAAGCCCCTCACCTAAAAACTGCTGGAAACTTGTGACCTTCAAAGGTGAGATCTGAATATCAGCTCTCCCCTTGTGCCACTTTGCAATACAAAGGAACCTCTGAGCTTTAATTGTCAGACAAAAGACTCTCTCTTATCCTACATAGTCTCTTTAATTAGGGTCTGCATGTGTATGCATCAATGACCTTTAATGGCAGGCCATTAGCACCTTTAAACATTACACCCTGATTGGTTTAGAGTCTGTGTGCAGAGAATGTTTTCGGTATTAAAGGTCTCTCTAATCTAAGGGAAGGGATAATAGGACCCATTGCTTGGAAACAAAAGTCTGCAGAATTTTGTACCTGCTCGTTTTACATTGAAGACACCTTACCACTGAAAAACCTTCTCCAGGTGTGGTCTCAGTTAGAAGTTAAAGCCCCTTAGTGTTGAAAAAATTAAACCAGTAAAGAGTGGTAAACAGCAGGAAAGGAGTGTAAACTGTAGAGGTGGAATATATCTGGCCACAGAGCTGTTTATGACTCGGTTAACAGAGCTCAGCTGAATCACTGTAACTAGCTCTCCCCTGGGGCTCCATTACACTCCGTGGGGCTGGATTTTTTCTGCAGCCCTCAGACCGGTGCTACCACCGGTGTCTGTGGTGCTACAGACTGAACTAAGCAAAGGAAATAATTCGGGGAGGGGGCAGGAAGGCAGGAAGGCAACAAAAAACCCCAGCCGAGACTTCTGAATTGGACCAAACCAGGTTAATTCATTGATCTGCTTTGTGGCAAGACCACAACAACCACCGAACCACAGAAGTGGGGAGAGTGTCCTGAGGTACAGAGTGAGGAATCAGTGCTGCGGGCTAAGTACCACAGTATTGCTGCCAAGCATTTAACTTTGTGTTTAATATGTTGTTTTGCAAGGTGAAGTGGTCTAAACATTGAAATTATCAGCTTAGTTCTATGGAAAAACTGCAGAACAAAAACCAGTAAAAGCCTAAAAGGTTAACCTCATTTCTCTGGCCAGGCCTCCTTCCGCTAGAGGATTTTCATCACCTTCAGCTTTCCATTAAGAAACCCCTCCCTCTGTTTATTGACAAAATCTAGTAAGCATTTTCCTCCATAGTCCTGGAAAACATGTCTATTATGGTGATGCTTTTTCAGGTCCTTGACTAGGAAGTTGTTTATCGTCCATTTAAAAGGAAGTGATCTGAAACAAAAACAAAAGGTGGGGAAAATTTACTCCCAGTTGGATCAGGAACAAATTTTCCACTTCAAAATGTAGTCATTTTTATTATACTTACATCTGGTCCCCTTCTAATTCACCTAATGATTTCTATAATAATTTACCCACTCCTCTGCATCCTTTCATGACAGGCCTATCTGGTCACCTTCTGTTCTCTAACACTCTGATGTTCCAGAGACTCTCATTTCCCACTTCATATTCTGGCATAGAGGCACATTTTCCACCTCCACAGACATTCTATTGGTGGGCACCCTGAGTTCCCACCTATGCCTTTACCTCTCTGATCACTGTGAGTCTCTAACCTAATCTCTTCAGGGCACCTTAAAAGACTTCTAAATTCACCACTTGAGGGAAAAGCAAAGGCCTAGCAGGCCCAAAGACATGGAGTTTGACAAACCTACTCCATTTTAGGTAGATGCCAGAAGTCCTTGGGCAAGGACTTAGAGGAGTTCTGAGGTGGATAAGAGATACTAAACATCATTTCAGTGCTGAAGGTGCTACCACTATCACTTTCAAACAGAAAGCTGGTACAGACTGCAAAGCCATCATCTCAAGTCATATTTTGCTGTAGACTATGCACCTGACTTGCATAAGACTGGGAAAAACAGTGTGTGTGTATCCTCAGGAACCAGAACTCTGCCAGCCAGGAGTCTTTTTAGCATCCTGATCCTGCACAATCATGAGATGCCCCTTCCAGCCAACATACAAACAGCTGGAACCACTTAGATTATTGCTGTTGGATGTCAGAAAATGTTCCTTTACCTTCCTTTGGCTTCTTATTTTCTTTTCCACTGGTCTCCTCCTCACATACAAGCTGTTGCCCAAACCTGCATACAAAACTCTCCTCCCTTCTCCTAGACTTGTTATCTGACTTAGGCAGACACCCAAGTCCCTCCATACTTCTAAGTTTTCAGCAGGCATGCCAAGAACCAGCTATGTTTCGTGCACTCCTTCTCCTCTCAACCTCCCCCTGACTTCCCCAGGCTGTAAAACTCCAAAACAGAGTTTTCAGTTACCCAGAGTCCAACTGTTTATCACAGCAATACCCACCAGGGTTCCCGGAGGAGTCACGACGATGACAACCAGCATACCCATCTACTACTGTGAGCACTGGGGAGAGCAAACATAGGCTGTCTCTTTGAGAGAATGCCCATGTGATGCTGACCCTGCCAGAGCTCAAAATAACTTTTTTTAGGAGAGTAAAAACACAGTTAATCACCAGTCCCCTCAGATAAGGACTTGTAATCTGACAGTGCTGGGTCGTGTTTGCTGAGGAGATAAGTTGGAGGCTGAGGCACAGGAAATGCTTTGGCCAAACTGTAACATTTTGTGGGGATGCCTGGCCTGTCCCCAGTTCCTGAATTAGCAACATCCCTTTTTCAACCCGGCAAGATGTCTGGTGGCACCTGTCTAACCAAAACAGGGCAAATCTTTGCAAAGAGTTCATTCAGCTGACATGGTAAAGCACAATAAGGTGGATATAGAAATCCAAGAGGATGCTCTGCACCCAATTAGAGGATGCAGGTTAAAAAAGAAATTATATATTTTACATTGTGTGGTGGAGTAAGTACTCCTACCTTCAGTAAATGAAGCGTCCTCACCTTGACTTTAATCTCTTGAGGCCCCTTCACCCATATACAATTGTGTGCTACACCACTGCTGAGACCACAGCTTCTCCATGGCAGGCAGGGACGATAGCAGTCTCACTTCTAAACATGTTTGAAGAATTGCTTTTTCAGCACTCAGGGTGCTTGCAGCAGGTGAAGAGGGTTTTCCTTTCCATGCTTTCACCACTGAAACATTCCAAAGCCAACTAACTGGAACTTGCAGATACTCTGCATTTGAACTAAATTGTACCCACCTCTCTTTGCCCTTGAATGGGCATTTAAATCCTTCTTTCAGTATTTGTGTAACAGCTGTGTTTTAAAGCACTGCCCAAATATTCATTGTCTGGTTTTGTTCTAGACAAAAGTGTCAAAGTACTTTGCTCGTGATTCAGAAGGTTTACTGCTCATTTCACCCAGTACCTACAGAAATCAACTGATGAATGGGGTTTCTGTGCAGTGGCCTGTCCATCTGTGGCAGACCAACCAAAGGTACTTGGATTGCTGGCAAACAGTTCACCTACAGCAACCACAAACTTCACGAGGAAAGGTCAATACTTAAAAATTAATTGAGTAACGAGGGAGGTAGAACAACAAAAGACATCCACAACCAGTAACTATGTGTGCCAAGATCTTTACAATTCATTGGCCATTTTTTTGACAGTCAAGGACACTACTTTTTATTATTATTATTATTATTAATATTAATATTATTCATATTATTCTTATCATTATTATTGCTCACATTTTTTAATAGGAAGCATCGGGGCTTTCAGAAAGCTTGTGCTGCTTGGCACATGTTGCCAGCCAGTCTGGGGGGCTTTGGCCTCCATACATAAAGGAGCTCTTCTTAACCATGATGTTCATCAACACTGTCAGTGACTGTAAGGAGGATTTGTCAGCTCAAGGTGCTAAAGACAAATGTTTACAGTGACTGTTACCCGGTTATCCTTAATATCTGGTATCTGGTTAGTATATCTAGTTGTTGTGGAAGCCTGGGGTGAATTGTATGGATGCAGATGTCTGCTCTGTGGATAACTAAGATTAAGTGAGATGAATCTGAACTTGTTCGTTTGCAATACAATCTCTTCCAGTAAATCCACCTTTATTTTCTGTATCCCGAACAGACCAGAGAGAGTATCAAGGCAAGACATCTTCATTAAGCGTCTGTTTACACTCCCGTCTTTGGGCAGATTGCTATCATCCTCCCAGAAAAGGATGCAAATGTCTGGTAAATTGTTTCAGAAATCTCCATCTTGGCCCCTTAATCTTAGAGATTTCTGGTTAGACACCTTCAAATATCCCATAAACACTGAGGAAAACATCCCATATTACTGTGAAACAGATAAAGCATAATTCATGGGAATTGTTCCTTCAACTTAAACAGATTTTAGTTCACATTCAATGCTTTCAAATGGAATTGTAATTGGACAGTTGTCCATTTCCATGACATTTGCTACTCTGAGACATAACTGGAAAACACCTTAGATATTTGATTTAGTGAGTAAGTACTGCTTTGACTAATTTGGCCATTTGAACTCACCAGATGCAAATTTGGACATTTCAGAAAGCACCTGCTGTCTCCAGGGATATTTGTGAAAATGAGGTGCCGTCTCTCTTGAGACTTATCTTGGCAAACAAAACTCAGTAAACCAAAGCCCAATATTGCAAAACATTCTTTACTCTTTTACATGTCTACTTTTGTTGGTGGTGGTTTTTTCCTTTTTGTTTTTGTTCTTTGGCTTGTTTTTGGCTTGGGGTTTGGGTTTTTTTAAGTCTATGAGAGCAAACAGATCCTAATTAAGTTGAGCCAATTGAGGGGAGCAGAGAGAGAAAAGGAGAGAAGAATATTTCAAACAAGCTATTTTTGGTTTTGCCTTCACAAAATTCTTTTTTTTTTCTCTCTCTCTTTGTTTATATGGCTGGGCTCAGATTCAGCTAGGACAGCTGATTCCAATAAAGAAGTACTGGCAGCTTTCAGACCTGCTTTCCCCCTTGAATCTAGGAGAAAAACAGAAAAGAGTTTGCAAACTTTTCCAAGTGGACCTGGAGGGGCTCACTCTCTAGAATCTGAATGTCTGGCAAAAGAACTCATGCTAATTATAACATCTCAGTGCTCTCAGTTTCCCAAACCCTTTCCTGGTCTTTCCCCTGAGCAGAAGAAAGAATGTGCAAGACTTGTACTGCCAGTGAATGGTAAAATCAGAAGCCCCCATTTCTTCCCTTTCTCCAGCTGAACCCACACCTGCCTTGGACAGGTCCATCCATAACAGATGTGAATTGCATGTGTCATCCTTGTAGCTTGGAATTGCTAAGATGTGAGACCACAGCAAATTGAAAGCCTGTATCCTGCTAAGACAATTTGTCAGTCTTCATTTATAGCAAGCTGTGTGGCGATGCCACTGCTAGTTAAAGGGTCAGTATGACTTTCATTTCAGATTACCTGTTCTTTTTGAGGGCCTCTCTGCATCCTCTTGTGGGATACAGAATTCCTTTTGCAACAAGCCAAGGATCTGCCTTGAAAAGCTAAGCCCATAACAGAGTGCTTAAGAATGTATGCAAGGACGACTTGATTACCTGCTCCTTATTAGGGACTCAATCTTGCCCGCGGCTGCATCACTGCAGGGAAGGGAAGCTGGAAATCCACTGTATATTTTCAGACTAAACCTTTCCTTTGCAAAGGCAGATTAGGTATGAGCAAATATCCAAATGGTTTTGGCTCCTTAAATATTCTCCATAACAATGCATTATAAAGGACATGATTTTTGAATCTGGCTGAAGAGCACATGGGTTCATCATGAGAGAAGAATGAGGAATCCCGCTATATATATGTTTTGGGAAAGCTGGGCACAACAGGGATACAGTATGATTCTGGGAACAGATGAGCATTCCCCCAAGGACTGTGGTTTGGTCTGGGACTGAGTTGTCCTGAGGAAGAATTACACAGCTGGCCTCACTTCCTTTTCCAAATGTAACTGAAGAACATCATCCAGTGCAATCCCTTGGATGTCAGGATGCACCTGTATGCCAAGAGAATCTGCAACTGCCCAGCCAGGGATGCTTTTTACGGTTCCTTCTTTGTAGCAGAATAGTGGGTGCCACAACTTGACCCAGAATGTTAATCTTGTAGAAGAGTCTATTGTTCAAGCAGGAATTGTACAGGTTTTGTAATATTTTTTTAACTATTATTTTAATTTAAATATTATGCCTTCTGTCAAGACATAGTAGTTTATTTTTCATGTTGTGTTTCACTCTGAACATTGTTTTCTCTCCATTTACTTCTCAATTTTCCCCATTTTTCATGTTTTTGTATGTGTAATGACATATATTTAATGATAATGGAAAAATTAATTGAAAATTAATATATAACAAACAATGTTTCAGCTGCCAGCTCAGAGTGGAAATTGAGAAATCAAATAAGATGGCATTATCCTCGAGGCCTATAATGTCCATATATATTTGTATGCATTCTTTGTTGTTCCTACCTTCTGATATTTGTTTGTAATTTGTGTCCTGGACTCCTAATACATTATTCAAACAACAAGTATCTCCTAATTTCCACTATCTTCTCTGATAACCTTGAGCCTCTTTTTATCTCACAAACTAAGCAAGTGAGCTTGGTTTATTTTGTATATGCTGTTTGCTGAGCCTCAGCTAAGCTTTTGGTTTGAAATACTCAGACTTGATGGAACCACAGGTTTGAACACAAGCAAGTTAACCTTTCCAGCACACAGAAACCTGAAGTGGAACATTGTTCCTCAATGAACAAATTCTTTCTGAAAAATCACACCCAAAATTACAGGCTTCAAATGGAAAAAACCTTAAAAATCAGGCTTTCTTAGAAGTCTTCTCAGAAGAAGATAAGTTCTGAAAACAGAGCCCCTCATAAGTCCCAAACTTCCACTAGCTAGCTCTTGTTTTATAGAGCTCAGAAGACAAAATGAGGGTCTGCACAGATTTCTGCTGCAGCAGTGCAGCACAAAGAAAAAAGCAGGTTCAAGGGACGAATTAAGCCAGTTAGTATATCATAAATCCAAACCAACACACTAAACTCCACCCGAAAATCAATAAGCAGTGAACGTAAATCACAGGGTACCCAAAATATACTAATCTCAACATTCCTCCAGTGAATAGCTGGAATCCTTTCCTCTGCACCAACAAAATTACTCCCACAGATTTAAGAAGCGGAGTTTACATAGATTATTGTAGTGTGGGTTTCCACCTATGCATGAAAATTGTGCTTGTCCACATACAAAGGTAAAAAAGCTGTTCCAGCTGCTTCTGTAGCAATCATGGAATAATTGAGAATCAAATCATACTATTAACAAAAAAACAAAGAAAACCAAATGGCCAACAAACACCTGCAATCCAACAGAAAGACACAGTCCCCATAATAATCCCTTTTTTATATTTTTGTCTGGTTTGAGCATGAGACAGGATGACAAACTGGCTACAGTGGGACTGGGTATAGACCATTTTTCTGTAAAGAAATCCTCAAAGAAGACCAAAGACAAAACAAATTCTTCTTATTTGGGGGGAAAAACAAACAAACAAACCCGAAACAAAGACTAATGCAACTTTTCAAATAGGGAAAATGAAGTAACCAAGAACAAATTAATAGGATTTGGTTTTGTACACAACCCCTTTGCTCATCAACTATATCCTTGCTTCAAGGCAACTCTTTTACTATGCAGTAAAACAAACTCTTCCCTGGACGCTTTGGGCTCTAGGAAAATTGTTTTCATCATTCTGAGGCCTGGCTGGCTTCTCCCAGCACCATGCAACAAACTTCCACCTCCCTTTTCCCTTGCAGGTTCATCCTGCACTGCCTTCATCACATTGTATCTAAATGTGCTCATAGGCCTGATGAGGAACCATCTCCCCTTCCCGCAAGCCCCAGACCTCCCAACCACGCTCTTAAGGGGAGGTATGTGTAACTGTGAAGATACCAGTAAAGCAAATGTCACCCAACACAAGGCCCGATTAACTTTCATATATCCATATGACAATACCAGCCAGACCCAGGAACAAGGATTTAAGTGTGCCATCTGGAGCAGAGAAGAGAAAAGATAAAAGCTGATGTATGTCTGTTCACTTAAGGAAGCCTAATCAGGACTTCACACCAGCACCTTCAAAAGCTTGATTTTCAAGCTAGGCAAGAGAAAGAACGGGATAAACTCTTGCCAAATAGTAGAGAGAAACTAACTGTCTAATGTGACTCACAAGGACTTTCTCTGGGTAAAGAATAAGAGCAGACCAGTGCACACCAATGAAGCTTATAGGCATTTCACAGTATTCTGTGAATGGCCAAATGGATATGCATTACTCCTCTGACTTCTTCCATCAATAGAGGAAAAGTCATCTGCCAGCACAACAAAGTCAGTCTTCACATTATGCCCTGACAAGCATTAATTACCTATATATGTGTATATAACATTTGTATATGTGAGAGTATACAGATATAAAACCTGTAATTTTTGTCTCATTGTGACCTTGCTGGTAAGCTTCACATCCATATGAGCTTCACGAGCCATATCACTGCTGCTTTAAGCAAAGCTACTGGCCTGGGCTCTTGAAGTAACTATTTCATTTGCACAGGACCTGGTGCCTCCTGCTAGGATTTAATAGCTGTGAAACTCATGGTTTCAGTTTCCAAGTCATGACCCAAATGTCACCAATATCTTCTCTAGTATACAGAGCATGACAAGGACAAAAATTAAGCAGAAATATTGTAGCATTTCTGCTGGGAAGATATTGCACTAGCTCCACAGCAGCAGTGTCCATCTGAAAGCAGCCTGGTTTTTCTCACAAGTATCTCATGTCAGCAGTGCAGTAGAGCCCAGTAGGATTTTCCTCCTAGATACCTGCAACCTAAAGCAACTGGGGGATTTGGTAAATCCTATGAGAAAGAAATTTCTTCTTTGTTTCCAGCGTTGTGGGGATCTTAGAAATTTTATCATATTTCTGCTGCAGTCAGGTAGCTTTTGCTTGACAGTCCTCCAGTGAGGGCACTGCCTGCTTTCTGGGCCTCTAGAACTGCTCCAGATGATCCCAATCACTGTGATCTCTGAGGGAAAAGTCACAGAGTCAGATATCTTGGAGCCAACTCTGAGTCCAAATCCAACAATAGAGTATCAATAGGAGGAGTCAGGGTCTAAACAAGAGTTTCATCTGTTTTTTAAAGGAAGCCATCAAAACAGGAATCCAGTAGAGCTATGAATGAATTTCTGGTTACCAGCCCAGTCAGTGTCCAAACCTGTTCTCAAGTGGAACAGCTCAAAGGTTCTTGAGACTCCAAGGAGCAGCTAACTCACACCGCTGGCTGCCAGAAAGCCCTGCACTGTAGTGAAGCAATGATTCAGAAAGCTTCCCAACTCATATCCCCTTTCTCCTGTGGCTCCCCAACTGTAGAGACTGAATGAATCCCCAGCCACCTGTCATGTCATACCTTACCTCCTGTACTCTTGGCATCTTGCTCTTTTCTTCCTGTCACACACGTGCCAGCAGAGCTGGCCACCCAACACCTTGTGCTATGAGTCATCCCTCTGAAAAATCCTGCACAAGATCCCCAATACTTCTGATCATTTTAAAGAGCCCTTCAACGGTTTTCAGAGTTGGTGGTATTTTTTTAAGAGCCACAAGTTGGTTTTTTTTTTGTCAGCTGCTAATCTGCAAAGAAGGTCAAACCCTGTGTGAATATATACACTGTTGAAAGTTCTATTGCTGGTGTATGTTTAAGTTATCATAAAGACCTGTGAGAGGGGAAAGTGTCTCAATTTCTAATTGCAAAAGCAAAAATCTTCAGAAGGAGTGCAGCAGAGAAGATCAAGGAATTTGGCAGTGTATATATTATGGAAACAAACTATTTTCATTTCTTTCAAGGGTGAATAAAAAGTAAATATTACAAGGGAGAAAAAAACCCATTTTACAATAACTTTAGAGGCTATACCTCATCCTACTGTTTCAGTAATCAAATACTTTATCAAGCAAAAAGAGATTTTAATTTTCTATTTTAAAATCTCCCCAGCTGGAAATAGTCTAATCTCTAAAGGAAGGAGTGCCAGATGCATAGGACAAGAACAGTAAAAGCTCTAACCCAGCAGTCTTCCTCTTATCTTCACTGGTAAGAGGAAATGGATGAGTCAGCAGATCAGAGAGGCAGAAATGGAGTGTGTCGCTCCAGTAGTTCTAACACATGAACCCTAGAAAATGTCTGAGTTATCAGTCAAACTTTTAATATTAATAAAGAATTTCATTGGAAGTCAATGGAAGGATTTCAAGTTTGACAGTATAATAAGCCAATTTCTTTGTACCAGTCATTATTTTGGACCTTGGTTCAGTAATAATACCTAATTCTCACATAGAATTTTTCATCCTTCAATCAGAGACTGCTTTGCCAAGGAGTTCAATATTTTCCTGTTGTTAAATTCAAATAGAAATTACCCCCCCAAAAAAGACATTTCAAGAGCTACAGGGCAGTGCCATGTGATCTAGACTAAAAAAAAAAACAAACACAAATGAGTTTCCATATTTGCCTTTGATTGATTAGATTGTGCTCTTCTTGCAATGATAAGCATATTAACCAAGATTGTAACATGTTTCTTAAATGGCAGGAAACTGTCAAAGACTCTAAGAATTCTTTGACTAAATTAGTTTTGAAAAAATGTTTAGAAATAAAAACATTCGAGGAGTAAAATAACCAAAGTTATTTTATATAACCAAGTTTAAAGTAAAATTCCAAGTGTTTCAGAAAATTTCCGATAAATAATCCACACATTAAAGGCCAATTAATTTCTTTTATAACCATAAGTCTGATTGTAAAGCTTCAAATCTCAGAAATTCTCACAAGATTTCAAATACTAGTTGCTTTCACACAATCTGGAATGTTCTCAAAATGCAAGTCTCTTTCAAAATACTTTGGTGTTTTCACTTGTGGTCATAGATGTCTGTGTTAATTACAAAAAAATTCTTCCACTCTGGATTAAAGATATAAACTAAACCACATCAAACTTGCTAAGATAGTTGAATTTACAGCCCCCTTTGTGTTTATTTAACCTTGCATGGGTAGAATGCAGCATATTTCTATGACCTGTATATTATAGGTACCTACACTGAACTCAGATAAGGGCTCTTACCATTTTCCCATATTCCCACGATAAATATCTTGAAATATTATTACTAATTGACCACCTACAAGTTTAACTATCATAGGCAGTTCTTATAATTTTTAATTCCATATTTTAAATGGCACTCCCTAGAAGAAAAAAAAGTATTACACAAAATAAAAAATGAATAATCTAAATTGAGAGGGTGACTTCATGAGGCACGCAGAATTTTTAGTTAGCTTTAGTAGCCTGTGAGAAGCTGGAACCAGACCCCAGTAGTTCTTATTTTGCTGTGGACTGGTTAGAAAGGCCACAGTGACTAGAGCATATTGCTTTTTTTGAGGAGCTCTGCCATTCTGTGCACGAGAGGAGACATCCCAGCCCCTGTTGTTACACATCCAGGCCTCCGAGATGGTTTGCAAAGAGTTACGTCTTTGCAAAACTCCTGCTTTGCAAGGAGCTACCAGGCAAAAGCCACCGGCTTTTCCAAGACTGTTTTTTTCAAGTGCTTGCAGAGGAATCTGTTACCTACAAAAATAAAAGCATTTGTATCTCAGCTTGTTTCAACCTTTTGCCCGAGATCTGGTAGAGATCATGGTATTATGCATGGTGATTGCATTGACATCGTGCTCTCTGTGCATGGGTTCCTGTCTAGTTTCACTGGAATCACACCGAGCAGGTACATTTCCTTTACTTAATGAAAATATATAGGTGTCCCTCTCGCCTTCGTGGTGCCCACCAGGAAGGGTGGCTCTCACAGAGAGGGGACGCTGCCTCCCCACTCCTCCTGCTCTTTCCTTAGCTGCATTTGCTTGACTTTCACTGGCAAAGTCAAACGTGCAAAGTGTGGACCCATTAACAGATTACTCTCAAATTCTTAGACTGAGAGTCTAATAAGCATTAGGCTGGAGAACCATTTTAAAATAGCAGCTCCTGGACACGCCATCGCCAGTAGCTAATTCTCATTCAAATGAAACAACATGAATGAGACTCTGGGCTGCTTTATTAGGAGTAGAATCACTCAGGCATGGCATTCAGCTTGGGTCCAAAACGAGCTTTCTCTAACAGAATGCCTTACTTTAGCAGGGTAAACAGTGACCACCTGCTATTCTTTGAGCTGCAACCAAAGCACAGGGAGCACTTTTTTTATTTTAACTAGCTTGCAGCTTGAGTTGCATATCCCCATGGATATTAATCAGCAAATTTAGAGCTGTAGTGCTATCAAAAATTGTAACATTTTAAATTTATTTTCATAAACTACAGGGTCAAAGTGAATGTTAATCTTTAACGGGATGAAAATATGTCATTTCCTTGTGGGAATTAAAAAGTAGACACAATCTATAACTGACTTATAAAGTAGACAATAAGGCAGTCAGCTTTATCCAGGAATAAAATATTTGGCATTTTAGAGGAGTATTTTCTATGAATTATTCAAAACACAGATAGAACTATGCCTCGGCTGTGAAATTATTTCCTGGCATTCGTCAAAGCTCTTTTCCACTAATTAACTAAATATCTTCAATCAGTGATTTCTGTGTTTATTTATTAAATAGGCCACAATACATTGTAAGCCACACTGCCAAGTTGTCTTTTATTTTAAAGAAATAATATTTAGAAACCAAATCCGGAATTAGAATACATGCCTCTGAATTTCAGGGTGCCATTCAGGTATTAGCAGAAATTACTTATCTCAGTGTTTATATCTTACTCTTCTGCTACCTGTGGTGAGATTCCCACTTTATTATTCAATATATTGTCTCTTAGATGATCTCTCTATTTACAAAACAGGAAAATTATTTACAAAACATGACACTTACATGCCTTAAACAACTATTTGATTGGTCATTGGTTTTTTATAGTTTGGTCTTCTTAAAGTGAAATTCAAGTGAAGGCAGGGAAATTCAAGAGTCCCTGTATTTCCTGTAAAGAAAGAGAGCATCAGTCCTGACATGTACTACGGAAACTCTTTTTAACTTTAATTGTATTATGCAAATATAAAACTGGAGTGGTAGTGCCAGTTACTTTTCCTCATTTTAATTATGGTTTAGGTGCAATGATTGATTCAGGATTTGCTAGTGAGATGAAATGTTTATGAATTTTTATTTATTAGGAAAATACTTCAAGTGTTTGAAACGCTGCACAAAAATATACACTTCCGTACAGAAATCACTATGTCTTTTCTGACAAATGTTAGCCACTTTTTGTGTAAAGACAAAGCTACTGCTCAACCACGCACAATGTTGCTGCACAGCAGAATAAGAAAACTGAGGACAGAACTCTCCCTCTTACAAACAATAATGTGCTTTCATGCACTTTTTGTTCTGCCTATTTGTCTTCATCTAAATAAGGTTCAGTTTCAGATGTTCACAGGCCACCACTGCTTGGGACTTCAAGTTGGACTTCAGCTGGAGAATGTGCTTTTTTTCTCAGGGTAGCAATATTAATCAAGTTTTTCCTGACTCTACTTGTTTTGTATATTTGGTTGAGAAAGTAAATGTGTATACTGGGGAGCTGTGGCCTTCCTGGAGAGGGACTGGGGGCTGCAGGGGCTCCTCAGGGGTAAGCAGGAAAGGACCTGGCAACTGGGGCCCATCCCACCAGCCCAGCCAGTGAGCAGGACAGCATTTGTGGGGATGGGGATGGCCAAGGCTGGGCAGGATATCAGCCATGGGGCCTTCCTGGGGCAAGAGGCCACTCAGGACACAGCTATGGCAGGGCTGGAGACATCACCCCATGGATGGGGCAGGACCCTGGGCTGGCCTGACATGGGGCTAGGGGAGAAGATGTGAAGGCCCATGGGTGCCCTCAGGGCTCTGATGATACAAAAGCTTGTTACAGAAAACAAAGGTAATTAAAATTATAGTTGTGCTGTAAGATATCTTTAGAACAAATATTTCTAGGTGAAGCATCAGCAGAAAGGAGATATGATGGTGAAAGTCTTGACTACCCAAGGGCCAATGCTTTGCTTTGTGTTGGCTTCCAGACAGTGAGGAGCATTTACAGACATTCCATTTCAGAGGTGGGAGGCACAGCTTCAACCAGAACTTGGAAAACCACTTAGGAAAACAGATAAAGAACCTTAGAGTACATTAGAAAGCATGGATCTCCAAGCCAAGGAACGACTGGGTGGACAGAAAATTTTTGAAAGCAAGGGCATAACTATCTAATTTCAATGAGTACATTTCCACCATTATGTGGTATTATTGACAGATTATCGGCATCTGTTCTGCCAAATCTTTTTTCTTTAAATAAGCAGGATACTTTTTCGGCTTTGGGGTAGGTGACCTAAAGTGTTCCTAATAGTTTTAATACTTTTTTTAAAAAATGTGTAAATTGGTCAACTTAAAGAGAAGGACTTTTTTCCACAAATTTTGTTTTGCTCAATCTTCTGTTTACCTTTTCCAATGTCATTGAGGATTAGGTTGATGCATTCAGAGAACTACCCACAATTATTATATCTCATGAAAATGTGTTTATAACCCATGACAGTTTACCCCGAGCAAAACTTACTTTTTTGTGCACACTTCCCTGATTTCACTGACATTGACTTTTATATCGATGTGATAAGTTGTTCTCTAGTTGTTCATGACTTTGAGATCCTTTTGTAACTCTTTAGAGTTGACTTCAAAACAGATTGTGCCAAAAATGTCTATACATTGTAGAGACTTAAAAGTGCCTGACAACAGATTCGTCCTCATTTTCAGATCCAGACTAAGTTGAACTTATATGTCCCATGATCTTAAGAAGATTTGCAAATTTTTGGGTACCTAACTATTCTCCTTTGGGTACCTAACCATTTCTCAATTGTATACACATGTCATTTGTTTCTAAGCTTCTTTGATCACTCATTAATCCGTAAGAAAAATTCCTCTGTTATCTCAGGAGTGCTTAGTTTCTTTAAAAGAGATGATGTCAAATGCTTTTTGAAAATCCACATACATTGTATCCTTTGGATCAGCCGTATCCACATGTTCATTTATTCTTTTCTCAAGTATAATAAAACGATGACTTTCACAAAAAGCCTATTCTCAGATATGTCATCTTCCTCACTGCATTACTAAATTTATTCATTATCAAGGTAATTTCTACATTTTTTGGAAATCAGATTTACTGATTCATATTCCCCAGGATCATGAGTGGAGCTTTACTTCAAAGTTTAATGCCACGTTTCCCATTTATCTTTCTCTGACAACAAGACGGATATAAACAATAATCACAAGTGTCAATTAGCAGTTCAACAATTTTATATTTACCTTTTTTTTAGAATTCTAGAGACAACTCTAGTGATTTGTTATTCTTAAGTGTATTAACTTATTTTAAAACTCTTTCATTGACAGCTCAGTCTGAAACATTTCCTCAGGCTCATTCCCTTTAAAGAATGACTGCGATATGGGAATGATTCAGTCAGCCTGTCTGCAATCATTATATGTGACACAAATATTCTTTCTTAGCCATATCTTGGAATAGGCTAGTTTCTTTTTTCTTATAGGTTTCTATAAGAAGCAGCTTCTCTGTCACTAAAGATTAGTTTCTCCAGATTTTTTGGCATGTTTTTAGTCATTTTGGTTTCTCAAGGATTATGGCCCTCTCTAGTCTTCTTTCCTGGACATCTTTTTCACATTTCAGGATTTGTCTTTTTTTTTTTTTCCTTTATTCTAGATTTCTCCTTTATTTCTAAATGAATTAATTTTTAAAACATTTCCTTTAGTTGCCTTCTGTAAAACTTCCACATTACTTAAAAATTTAGGAGGTGAGGAGAACTCTTTTTCCTCACACATGTGAAATTTGAATACACAAAATTTTGCCAAGAGAAAGGAGATCCTTTAGGGTTTTTACCTGAGTAGAGATCACACCATCAACAGGTTTATTCTTTATGTCTTCAGATATGAATGGTGTACCTTTAAGCAAGGTTTTAATCCATTTATGGAAATTAATTAGGTGGCCTTAAAATCTCCCTAACAAAACTTAAATCTCTGAGCTGAAACTCAAGAGTCAAGCCACTTCTAATGTCACGTGATTGCTAGCTTTAAGAGAGTGGGACCTTACTCATTCCTAGTTTTCCCATTCACCTAAGCCTGCTTAAATAATCAAGCTTTTATAGCTTTCTGTGTAATTTACAACCTGATCGCTCACATGTGATAAAACTGTAGAATTAACATAACTAACAGATATAATGGATTCTTTGATTAATAGTTTCCCTATATCTCAGGCAATATTTAGCAGGCAGCAATTAATATACTGCTTTTTAATTAGCACGTACTAAGGAGAATTTTTTCCATTTCATATTATTATGGTTATTATTCATGTAAGTTTTAGGGATGAAAACTTCAAAATGTTCAACAGTCTTGTTTTGCAGGAAGCAAAACAAGAAAGTACCCCAATATTTTTCTGGTTTTTCTACTAACTATTGTCTTCTGTCATACATGCCTCTCAAGGAAGGTTGTCTTTGTCCCATATGATTCTCTACTCTGCCTTTGAGCACTAGTCTATGTCTTTTTGTCGTATTTTTGACTTTGTCATTGACCTTGCAACCAGCTGTGTCTATTGGTGGAATTCTAAATTCAGTAAGCATTTTGGCTGACTCATGCAAGAGTCTTCCAGTCACTTCCTATCCTCTTTCAAGGCTCCTCTTTCACCTTTAACCACACTTGCCTTCAAATAAACTCCACTGAGCTTCTCATCTTTGTCCCACCATACTGTCTGTGTGACAGTAAGAGATGTTGTGAAGTCTGCATAGTATTCAACCTGTATATTTTTTTGCCCTAGATTGCAGTGCATATGACATTGGACATCAGCAGCCAGCCAAAAGCTGATTCCCTCTATGGCTAAGGTCCTTCAACAGAGGGGTCAAATGCGAAGAGAAATGTCTGGGTCAGAGGGAAAGTCACTTGTGGGAGGGGGAGTCAGAAAACGATTCTTACCAGGGCAGTTATAGAAGCAGCAGGTTAAAATTTCTACTTCAACTTACATTTGTGATTTTTCCAAGCTAATTTGTCCCTCCTAATTAATGCTAAGTCATGAGCAACATTATAGAGTGCCACCACTTAGGATAATGCTAGTATCCCCTTACCACACATCTATAAAAATTCCCTCTGGGCCAGAGGTGCTTAGCCTTTTGCGCTGCAAAATACAACATTTGCTACTCTGACAGCCTAAGGGTTGTGTTAAATTTGCATATAAATCTAAATATATTTGCATACACTTGTCCTACAGATAAACATGAACCCCAATACTTGTTACTAATACTTAACTGAATATAGTTGGTAAAGGTTGTATTTAATGACAAAAGAAAAAAAACGACAGAAAGTTAAGCAACTATAAAACTTATGCAATGTTGTTTCATAAAGTATTTTATTTACAAATGAATTCTGGCTATTCTGAGGATAATTCCATAAGGAACATTCATAAATACATTCCAGACTTAATAATTCATGGCTTAAAATGGACTAAAATGTATAGGGCATGTGACTAGAAGTTGTGGATTTTCAATACTATTCACCAATTCTAAACAAAGTTCTTTAGGTGAACATTCTTTCCAGTAAAATACAACAAACAAATAGGCAAACCAAAACAAGCAAAGACATGCAAATGGACACAACTTGTCTTTTTAATTTTATTTTTTTCTCTTTCCTTTTTCGTTCTTTCTTATTTTCTTCCTTCTGTTTCATTCTCACTCCTTTATTTGAAACAGCTCTTACACTGTTGTTGCAATTTCACCATGAGAACTTGTTGACATTCCTGGGTAACCACAAGAATATTGAGAAGAGAAAGGAGCATCTCAGAAAAGCAAAGCTCATTATAACAGCCTGTAGTGAGAGCTGGCAGGACCGTGCCCGAAGAGCTGCATATGAATAGCTCTTCAGAACACAGGTATTTTTTCCTCCTTCAGGGAGAGGTCACTTTCTAGAAAGATACCCACAAAACAGATTGGAGCCAGACCTTGGGCTGCAAACAACAGGCCCAAAACAATGTGCACTGATGGCCTATGAGCTTTGTAATAGAAATGTAGTAAGTATGGATAGCATAATACAGTGACCCCATAACTCACCATTTTATACATTTGGTGATCCCTTAACAAAGGTGACTGTATTGAGCTCCTAAGGAAATCCTGGAGTTGCTTTGAAGAAGGTTGGTTGTGCTTGATGGTCACTGATTGATGCTTGCTACAGCATAGATATTCCTGTCAGGCAAGCCTCTTTCCACAGGATTTCAGATGGATCACTCAGACTTTTCCCCAAAAATAGACCTGTGACCTGCTTTCCCAGGGGAAAACAGTTTTACTTATCTCTTTGTGCAGATTTCCTAATGGGAAAAGACAGTAAAAAAATGCACTTTGTCTTCAAGTTTCACGTTTTTAATACCCTTTGATACCCTCTTAATACCATTAATACAATTTGTTTTGCTTTACATTGAATTTTAAGATTTAGATGCATGTTTACTTTCACATAGGTAAATATATCTGTAGAGTGTCAGCATAAGATAACTGTACAGTCCTGCAAAGATGCTCATAGAAACAGTATTGTTTTATCTGTCTCAGTCTATGAATTTAGTCATGGTCTTTATTGTCTTAAGCTGATAAATGGCCTCTTCCATAAATATTGCTTTCATATATGTCAAGAATCCAAGTCTTACCCATAACATTGACATTGTCACACAGACGAGAGATATTTCACTTTCAGCAAGCAATGAAGTTAGTGATTTTGTTGGTGTGACTAATTAAATTTTTGCTATATTTATACTGCAACTGAGGTATCATGATTTGGAGATAATTGCTGGAGCCAGTCAGTTTTATTTAATGTTCTTTAAACACAGTCAAAGGCATTCAGAGTCTGAGACTGGCATTTATTTTGTTTTGTATTCTCTTCTCATATTGGTGTAAATCTGAAGTAATTCCACTGAAAGCAAAGTGAGTCAGATTTATATAAGCACAGTAAAAGTAAATTCAAACCTCATAATTTCTTCATTGCTACATTCAATTCCATGCTATGAACTTGGAAAAGATAGATGGGTCTCTGTTTTCCTTAGTGGTAGCTGACAGCACCTTCAACAAGCATGTGCACCTCCATCAACATTTTCAGATTTCAGGTAAGAAGATTTTCATATTAGCACTGGAACCTGAAATTGCCACAGTATGTTAAGTTTTCTCTCTAAAATATTTAATAATTGTAATAATTAAAAAGGTTTTGTTAGGAAAAAGTTGCAATTCTTCAAAAATTTTGTTAGTGTTTTTAAGCTTTCTTAATCTACAGATTCAGCAGATATAGGAACTCTTCAAAGCCACATATATAATTTTTTTCAGCTTGAAATTTTGCTCAAGTGGAATTTGAGGGTTCTGCACATGACCGTAGTAGAAACAAGATTTCCCTGTGCCCAACAGTCAAATCAGAGCAGCAACAGAGCAATACAGAAATTCTGGCTACGTCCACATCACGTATGGAGATCAAGAGGGCAGCACATTCATAGTAAGAGTGACCCATCCAGGCAGCACTGCTCCTCTTGCAAATGTACTGAATGGCTGTGGGAGAATGTGAGCATAAATCACATAGAACAGCAGCTGCCAGGACCTGCTGGGCTCGTGAACTTCATCCTGTCTGAGGAAACCTGGAAAAGAATATGCCAGTGAGTCCTTACCTGCATTTCTCTCACCAGTGATGCAAAGCATTAGGCTCTCTATTGGGAACTGTTCCTGTCCTCCTCTCTAATACAAAGCACAGGCAGTTCCCACAAGGTACAATCTTTTGCATCAGAATTGTCAGAGACTGGAGCACATGATGTAGAAGACTTTTTTCAGTGTCTTTCCCAGATGAAGATTATCCATACTACTAATTTGCACCTCCCAGAAGTGTGTCCTAACTATAGAACTAGAAATTAGGAACCTCTGAGCTCCTTAATGTAGCTCCCAGCCACGCTGGGCTGCATTAAAGCAAGCCCACATCTGTCTCCATGAACAGCAACCACTGCGGTCAGATTATTCAGCACAGTTTGACAAGGTGCCCATATTTTAAGATTTGGATTTACAAATGCCTTCTCAGGTTTTCTACACTTCCAAGGCACCTAAGGGACTGAGTCCCATAGGTCCCTGGGTATCACTAAGCATCCAGTTCTCTGCTCCAGCTGATGTGGCTGCTTATGTGCATGTGTCAGTCTTGTATGTCTGCACAACCTACCCTGCTCTGGAGAGTGAGATGGGGTCTGGTATTGAATATGTATCAGGGACACATGGATCTGAGCCCATGGCAACCTTCACAGGAGTCCTGTGGAGCAGACAGAGAGGCTGTCAGGCTGACACAGCCGAGTGCCTTGCATATTATTAACTGTTTCTTCCAGTCTCCAGCTGCCTCTTACTGACGTTGTTTGCCACTGGGGTTTAGATTTGTGACCAATTCCTCCTACCTCACCCCACCTCAGACTTCAAATCTATATTTTTGCAGTCAGTTTAGTAAAATGGTATTAAACAGCACTATGGCACCTCACACTTTCACCATTCCTTTATGTCTGTAATAGTTTCACCAGGGTCAATAGCATTTTTTAAAATGATTTGCAGCAAATGTGGTAAGTGCTTAAACAATAGGCTCCATCAGTTCCAGAGAAGCTGTTCTATTCTACTGCGTCAATTATCAGTAGTTTCAAAAGTCCCTAAATAAGTAGTTGTCTGACAGATCATAATGGCTCCTGTTTCTCTATGCCAACTCATATACTGCTGCAGAATAATTTGTCTTACTCTTTTGTTTAGAATTTGAAAAACAATCATGTTGAAAGGAAGCAGAAGAAATATTATAATAATGGAATAAGAAAACAAAAGCAATTTGGGGGAAAATAAACTTCCTACTCAGTGTATTGCTGGTATCTTTTAGCAATGCATTTTGCCATACGAGCAATGGATTAACCAAAGCTTTCAGTTCTCTGGCAGTCACACTGGCTGAAATCATCTGCCCCTTATCCCCATCAGATTGGTATCCACTGCCAGCCCCTCCAGCCCCTTTCACAACTGACGCTTAGCCTTGGGGAAACCACCTGGTTGCTTGTGATGTAAGGGAAAAACCTCACTTCTTAAATCTCTTTCATGCCAAAAGCATCGATACTGGAGGTAACACTGCCAAAAAAAAAAAAAAAAAAGAAGAAGTTGCAGTTTTATTAATGGGCTCCCTTCAGGTGTGATGCATCCTTTCACTTTCCATAATTGCTTTGGGGACTGAGCTTTGCTGAATGTTCACATTGGCCAGTCTTCAACTCAGATGTGCAAATGGCTGTGATGCTTGATTGTCCAAGGTTAGCTTGTAGGCTGTCCAGTCAAGGAGAGAAAGCAATACTACAAGATCAGTTGTGACTACCCTACACTGTCAGCATACACATTAAGTAAACCCTGTATGATCACTTGCCAGACATTGCTTGGATAACATCTGCAAAGCTACAGGATGCCCACAGATGTCATGGGCTATGGACAGGCAGTGTCTGAGATGGCAGTGACTGGAGTTGTCTGCAGCTTCAGGATTGGGGCCAAGGGAGGAAATGCTGAGCAGTTCTGAAGCAGCAGCAATGTGCTTTTTGTAGCCTATGGCAGCATATAAACTGAATAAAGGCTCTGAAGATTTTTCGTGCGCTCTCCCAGACACAGGAAACTTCACTGATAATGAATGGAGATGCTTATTACATGCATAGACACAGCCAAATTTTAGCTTGGAAGAAGACACTGATTTCTACCTGTAGCAAGAAGACATAGAAAAGTGGAGGGTGGTTTGCCTTCCATTGACCATGCAAAGTATCCTGGACTGCTGTGTGAGAGAAATTAATTTAATGAACAGAGGCACATAGTCAGGTTTGGCTCTTGTCCAAATCAGTGATCCCTTTCAGCCAGCATTGTTTCAGTCCTGAATGTCTCCTGTTGGAGCCACTGCATCTACAGTCTGTATCTGCAGGCAGTGTGAAAACGCTGCTGTTGGACTAGTGCACAATGCGACATCCATTTGGGCAAGGATGCTTCCAAATACTGTTTGTTTGGACTTTTACCATCCGCTTTTAGTCGGCAAGGACCTGCTAATCCCATAAACTTAGAGGTGGTACAGTAACTGCTATCAAGAACATTATAAAATAAACTGAAATGGACGTGTGGAAACCCCTTTCCAAGCAGAAATCCATTTGCAGAAGAATAATAAAAGAAAAAAAGTCAGTAACCACAAATCTTTAAAGAACAGTTTAAGCTGGCTTCACCTGTGCTTTTTGTTGAGGAAAGGAAAGCAGACAAAAATTTGGCCTAGTGTTTTTATTTAGCTTATACTTCATATGCAGTTCACTATTTGCCTTCATATCATAACTGTATTACTTGACAAGTCTTTCCCTCTTTTTTATGACATGTAATTCTACTGTCCAATGCTTAATTTCCAAACATTTCTAGCAACTCCTGGCTCAATTTGTGGAGAAGTTCTTGAAAACCCATAAGTTGCATTTACAGGTTTGCTTTATTTGTCCTCATCTTCAGAAATTTTCTCTCTTTCTGTGTGTATTGTGATAGGAGGAAACTGGAGGAAAAAAATGTTTCCTTCATTCAAATTCAAAAACAAAGTTTCTTTGATGCTTTACTCATTATTTTTATAAATAGCCATAAAATAGTGCATTCTTTATCCCTAATTTAACAGATCACTATGTTTATTTCCATGTACTTTTTTTCCCCCTGCAAACTGCAGATAAGGAGTCACTTATATGTGGCATAAAGCTCTTTTTAAAAAAAATTAGTCATGGTGACTAATAGTTTGAATCTTTCAAACTTCTGGTTATTCAGCTACTGCATGATTGAGATGCAGAATCAAAATTCTTAAAAAATACCAAAAACCTTTTGTCAAAATAAGAAAAACAAAGGTGTATGAAGTTGTATTATCTCAGGCACAGTGAGATAAGAAACAGTGGCATACTCAAACATTGGAGGTTTTAAAAGGTTTAGCCAACAGTACTCAATGGACATTGCTTTTTCTTAAGCCAAAATTACTTGAAATATTTGGGAACACCGCCTAAGGTTACCTTTCAGGGCAAAAAAAGAGGGGATATTGTATATTATTAGTATTGGGTTTTTAAATACATTTGACCACAGGCCAGTAAAGCAGACAATAATGTATTTTTTTAGCATGAGCATGTTTTCCATGCATAATAAGCAATGATCAAAAATGCATAAAAAAAGGAGTAGTCCAGCAATAGGAGACTATCTGTGGGCTTTCTTACTGTAATGGGAAATGGACTTTTATTACTTCTCAGAATTTGTGTCAAGGAAGACTATTTTTACCCACTTTGCTGTTGCCATCCAAGTAACCTCTGTGTGAGAGGCTGTGCTAATGATCTCCACATACATCTCAAAGCATCACTCTTTGGAAGAACAAACTGAATTCAGTTTGAAGATATCTGAGACACGCCTATTTTTTTTTTTTTAGTTGAATTTCCAGCCTCAACATAGTTGTATGTTGTCTATGAGAACTGTTGACCATTGCCGACTAATCAGGCTAACACCTTAGGTGCTCGCCTGTCTTTCTGACAAGACTCAAAACATACACACTCTTTATTCTAAGACAAAATGTGCTTCCTGGAAGAACATTTGAATGACTAGCAGGAGACCAGAAGACTTTCTACATTTTCTGAAAGCTTTTTCTTTTAATCATTTGGATGCCTTTCATAGAAAGGTGTTGAAATCCTCAGTTACGTCTCATGAAGCTAATCTTGTGTCAGAGGAAATAATGAGAAAAAAAAGACACACACACAAAAAAAAAAACAACCAAACAAACAAAAAAAAACACAAAAAAACCAACCAAACAAACAAACAAAAACACGCACACACACAAAAAAACCCCAAACCCACATAAACCCAACCCAAACCAAACCAATCCAAAAAACAAACAACACCCACCCACCCACCAGCATTAGAAGAAACTACAGACTTATATGATTTGTTCTTCACAGGAAGCCCCACAAGACACAATCCTGAGTGGTGTTCCCTGGATTTCCCTGCCTGGAACCTATTTGCACCTCCCTTAACAGCTCCTCTCTTCATTGTGCACAGCCTTTCTCTGTCCACCTCGCTTTTAAACTTTTGCTCACTGCTTCTCCTACTGGTTCCTCAGTAACATCACTACTTCTAAATCTGTTTTGAGGATTTAATCTCTCCATCACATTTTCCCCTTCCCTCACTCCCTTTCTTTTTTTTAAGGCACTTGTATGATTCCTATTTCCCAGGACTCTCACCTACCCAAATCTCCCTTACTGTTTGCATGGCCCTTCCTTCTTATGCCTACAGCCATCTCCCAGCTCCTCACTCAGCCCAGCATTTTAAGAGCGTATGTATCATCATTAACTTCTTGAGCTTGTCTCTCCCTCCCTGTGTTGCTCTGCATACATTGGCTGGGCAGCTGCAGAAAAGATGAAATGGCCATTCACTTCCTTGCCTGGGGGCAGAATTTATTAGAAGCTGAACCTCAGAAGGCTCTATTCTCTCGAGATAGCTCAAGACGTAGGGCCAGATTGTCAAGAAATGGGTTTTGTGGGCCAGACTCCACACGAGCAGTGCTGGGGCAGGTGGTGTGGGAGGAATGCAGAAACAGAGTCTCTCACCTCCTGCAGCAGGGTGCTTGCAGTGTGAAACAGAGGGATTGCGTTCTCTTGCTTCCCATCTCAGCAAGCCTCACAGCAGAGGAGGTACAGGTTTCATGCTTTAACTGTTAACGCTGTTTATGGCACTGTATTGTGCTCCTACAGAAAGAGTAACACGGAAAGCACTGGCTTTTTTCCCTAGGACAGAGGAACTTTATGCATTCCCCTGTCAGGCAGTGCTGTAAATACCCTGACTGACCCACTCAAAGCATGATATTTCTGTATGCAAACCAATGTTTTAGAGTTCCTGTGGCTAAAGGTCTGTTAACCGAAGTCTATTATCTGTATAGACACATCATCTGCTTGCAAATATACCAGGCAAGATGGAGAAAAAGATGAACCTAAACTAATGTACAAATTTAGATTAATACTTCCCCAAGCACTATTTCCATAAGTGCTAATACAGGAATGCATGATCATAAATTGTCCTTTCAGGCTCAGAGAATTCTAAATTTAGAGCCAGTATTAATTAAGCAAGAGAAAATTAGGCAATGCAACAGATTTGGGGAGCAGGCAGTGGAAGGGGAGAGATAGGTCATCAGTTTGAAGATTTTGGGAGGTAATAATTTATTGAACAGTCATGAAGATAAACCTGAATATTTCTGTGCTTTTAATAATTTGTAACACTTAAGGACAGCAGATTAATTTTTAATTATTTAGATTCCACATAACTAGAGAATAATCTTGATTTGCCCTTCTCCCGGCCTTTTCGGTGTTGACAGAAAAAGTTCATTTGTTACTCTGACATATGTACTAATTACTATACCCATATGTACACATGGCACATTTTATTGACTACTGCATGAGAGAGATTTCAAAGGGTTAATAAATGTCAAAAAATCTTATGTAAACATTTTCTTCTCTTTTCTTTCATATAATAAAGGACTCTGTTTATTAAACCCCAAATCAGTATAAGGTCACAATGTGTTTGGCTTTAAAACTGAAGTTGGGGTACGTAATTACAAAGGGTCCACTGTGTTCCTTATTTAGTTGCATATTACACAGAACTGAATGGGATGATTAATAATCATGTTCTATACTGAAAGAATGTAATTTATAAAAGTTTATGTAAATACAGCAGCAGAATTAGTTGTTCATTTACCATTGCCCCGTTAGCACATATGGGAATTCTAGCATTTTTAGAAAGCAACAAAGCCAAGATCCTCACAGGAGTTCTGTGCTTAAATACCTTGGAGAATGTGGGCCCAAGGTACTAAAATAGCTTAGCATTATTGAATGTTTAGTTAAAATTAGACAGAATACTGGCATGTGTAGCAATGTTTGCTAAGAAGTCTGGGTTATACTGAGCTGTGTTGGCAGTGGAAGAAGACTGGAGAGAATGAAAAGCTTTTACAAGATCACTGAACTAAAAAAGAGCAAAATAAATAAAAATTAATCATCGGCATAGAATAAATTGCATTTTTTAAATGAACACAACCAGAATCCAGTACAGGATGTTCCTTTAATTAATTAAATAATGCCACAATTCTTATTTAAATTATGTTGATTTTTTTTGTTTAAATCATCATGATCTATGAGAAGCTTGGGAAAAAATGAGTTCTCTTCAGCTTTGTCGATAGCCCATGGTGCACTCTCATGAAAACAGTGAATTGGTACATAGCTGCAGCAAATACCAGCAGGTATGTACTGATCAACAATGCAATCTACAGTAATGTTGCTCCATCATGTTTCTAATAATAAGCTCTGCATGGACGTTGTTATTACACATAGGTTCACAGAGGCTAGAAAGATTCTGGCTCCTGAGTGTCTTAGTGGATCCAGCAGTTAGCAACCACTATGTGCAAGGTAACTTATCTTTTGAGAGAGGACTAAAACTTCCTGCACCATGTCCTTATAAAGACCAAGAGCTAAATAGAAAGTATTCTATAATTTTCACAGCATGGCTAGTCTTTTATGAAGATGACCAGATCCTGGGTTATACTACGCTTTAAATTCATTAAACTTTTTACTGCTATTCATAGAGGTTCATGTTCAGGAAAAATAGCAGGTTTATACCTATTTATGTTTGAGATCATATTAAACTCCCAAACATGGTTCATAAATAGTGCACTAAATGGGGTTGTTTTCTTGAATGAAAAGCCCTTGGTAACTAATTGACCAGGTAATAAAAGGAAAGTGCTTATATTCCATACTGAAAAGGTTGGATCATGCACCACCACGGCCAGTGGGACTTCTGCCACTGACTTCAGTGGGAGTGCAAAGTGAGGCTGTTTTGTTCCCCATTCAGTTTGGTTAATAAGATTTGTGTTCCAGGCCCTTTTCACCAAAATGCTGGCAGGCTTCTTATAACATTACTGGAAACTAGACCCTACACAAATTACTAAGGCCTTTTGTATTTTAATGTCTTTTTTGTAATGATATTCAGTCCTTCGGGGCAGCTGCCTAAGAGAGACATTTGTCAACTTCACTTTGTTTTTAGGACAGATGAGCCAGAGCCAAATCCATAGACCTGAATAACTTGAAAATCCAGAGGAGTTTGGATCCAGATTTGAGCCCCACATTGTGAGGCCCTTGCTGGTTAGTGGGCTAAAGTTTCAAACTCTCTTGGTGTGCTTTGCTTCAGCAAACAGGGCTTGTGCTTAGAAAGGGGCTCAGTATCTGCAGCCAGCATCATCAGAATTGAAACACAGGGCTCCCTAGCATAGTGCCCTGGCTCTGACATTGCCCTACAGACATTGCCCATAAGAGAGTACAGAAACAGGGCCAGCACATAGCAGTACTTCCCCAGCATAGCCTCCCCATTTTCAGCTGCACACTGGGGTGGAGTCTTGATGTTGGCAGAGAGAGTTTGTTAGCACCAGCCACTCCTTTCTGTATTACCTACCCTTTCTCCTGCTCCTCTTGCTCCCCAGGCAAAGAGTTAGAAGGGAGAGCTTGTAAAATCCCAGTGCTGTTATATATGCATGTGAGAGAGCTGAGAAGGGCAGGTTTGAAATACAGATTGCAGGGAAGAACACAGGGAGGATGAGGAATGGCTGCAGATAGCCTGTGCTTGGAAAGATGTGAATCTTGGGCTTTAGTATACCCATAATAGTTTTTTGCAAAACTGTAACAACGTCCAGTTAGAAAATGGCTGGAGTTAAATCAGTACAGCATTCTTGCTTAGATAAAGCTGTCATTTATAAATGCAGTTCTGCCTTTTAAGGACAAATTACGTGCACACAGACCAAAAAATAGTGCTAGAAAGGGCAAAGCATTTGAAATTATGTCTGTGAAATGCATATGCAAAACTAATTAACTTATAGATGTCATTTGTCCATATCCCCCATGTGATGCACTGAGAATCTCTCTGGCATCGTAGAGTTCAAGTGCTTTGAAAAGAAATTGCCCGAGGGATTGAATGTCTTTCCTTTACGTTGTTTTTAAAAGGCATAGTTTCTCACACTGTGTTTATTTGCTGCTAAGATACTGTTACACTAGCAGCATCCCAGCCTGTTTCTCACTGCAGTATCCCATAAATTAGATGGTTGCAGGGAGTATTAAGAATGTGCATACACTGCCTGACTAGAGCAATTTTATCTGAATAATGTTTCATGACCTTTCTTGCAACAAGGTCCTGACTAGAAAAGCATAGATTTACCAGGCATCCTGGCTGTACTGAAAGATTGTAATTACCATTCTATTTTATCAGTATTAGTAGAGAGAGTTCCTGCCCTGACATCTCCTCTCCAAACACAAATGAAAAGTTGGGAAGCTGTATGACTCAAGTAATGAAGTACATTAAATTCAGGTACCTGTTTCCAATCCAACAATTGTGGAAATGATGGAAGAGCCATTGTCATCTTGATGACTTTCCAACAGGCTCAGTGAGATGGTTTTGTGGACTCGATCCAATTCTTAATGGACATAAGTCCACATTACAAAAAGCAACACACAACTGGCAGTAATTGATACTCTTTTGGCACTCAACAGAGAAGTGAAGTATTGAATGAGCATGAAGAATGGACTAACCTTTCACCTCCCCCCTCCCCATTCCAGGTCAGGGATGAGACATCTGATAGACCTACATAGGAGGCTTGGGCTGCTCTCTGTGCTGCCCCGTGCCATACCCAAACAAAGGACTTCCTTCTTAATAAGCATTGGGCTGACACTTTTCATGAACTCTAAATCTTTATAAAAAATCTGGAAGCTTTGGAAGTCAGTGTATAACCTCAGGATTCTGCCTAAAGAGTACAAGCCACTGCTCCACATAAAGCTGTGTCTTTCTGATTGCCAGCTGCATTAAAAACTATTACACTAATTCCCTGTTATACATATGCATATATAATGTGTATGTACATGCATAGCGGGAGTAAATGTATTAGTTATTCATGTATATGTATACATAATGGGAGAAGTAAAGCCTTTAGCTAAGATTGCCTAATGCTGATTTACAAGAACTTATGCAGTTTGCCAAAATTTAGCTGTTACAGCTTAAATTTTCCATGGTGGGTGTCTGTCTCCAACTGAATTTGGTTTGGAAAGTCTTGACTAAAATGGCTCAGATTTAGACACAGTTAGTAAAAATACATCCTTTTAGTCATGTTAAGAACTCTTGCAGCCATCATGTTGAGAGACTCTAGCATGTCTGAGTTTTGGAGTTGAAGTTTGAAACTCCGTAAGGAAATTGCTTTGATGTCAAGACTTATCTTCTGTCACTCCTGTGGAAATCTGATCCAGTTGTAATCTTCCAAAAAAACTAAATTCTCACACGCTTGTGTTCTGTTAAAATGTAAATTCCCCCAATACCCTATTTGCAGTAAGCATGCTGTCTTTTCATCCAACTATGACATCTGGGGCACAGTGCATATCTGCCTTGTCTGTGGAGAATATCCACATATATACATATATATATAAAAATATATAGCCCAAGGGCTCTCCCTGTCATTCATACACATTGCATATTAGGAATGGTAACCCTATAGACCCATCGATCAGTACTGTTGGAGTTCAGCTCTTGTCAGGGACTATGTAGATGATTTTAGTTACAGCCATGAGGACTTCCAACAAGGACCAGGAAACACCTGAATCACAGATCAGTATGCTTAAGTCTATTCTCAAGACTTCATCAGACAGTGAACCCATTAGATATCAAATGCCTACTGTCTCAGAGAGGCCAGACCCAAAGACAGCTGAGAACTACTTTGATTAGTCTCTATGACTACAGCAGCCAAGTGCTTTGACCTGAATTTTGCTGAACCCTCTGAATGGATTGGATGTTGCTCACAGGGAGCTTTACAAATAAGTTTAGGAACCCATAGGAAAAAGGATGAGCAGTAAAAATATAGAAGGGTCATTAACTTCTGAAGGATTCAGAAGTGAGGAAAAGCTTGAATTAACATTGTTTTTACAAGAACTCCAGAGTGAGCAAGCAAGGTACAAATCTACATTTCTGTAAACACTGAAAATGAGGACTAAAAGGCAAAGTATCTTAATGAGCTCTCACCCTCTGATCATGATATAAACACACAGGAGGACGTGTAATGATTTTTGTTGGTGATAAAGGTTTGAGTAGTGTGTATTAAAAACAAAGGCTTAGAGACATCACAAAGTGAATTGAGTCAGCTTAAAAAACCATCAGCTACTAATTTTTCTTCTGTGATCTCCCTGAATCTAATGCCTTACATAATACAAGGACCAAATGGAAAAAATAAGTTTAACACATGTAATCAAAGTTCTGTTTAAATGCATACGCAGGGGAAAGACAAATTAAGGTTATACAGACCACTTAAAAACTAGTATTTCCTCACTTTTAAATCCTTGTCTCTGTTAAAAGGGTTGAACAACATGACTTCCAGCGGTTCCATCCAACCTCAACCATTTTGTAATCCTAACAATCATTTAATATAGTTTTTGGTATAAGAGAAGTATCTGTTTAATTTCTAGATGCCTCCCCCTCTCAAAAAAAAAAATTAATAAAAGAGCCCTCTAGACAGACTATATATATAAAAACCTAATGTTTTCTTCCCTTTCTGTGACATATTTTGAATTTTGTTTGTTTTGAAAGCTAACCCTGAGGTTGCCAGCACTTTCCCACATTGCCAGCCAAATGAATATGATGAAAGGACACCTGTAGGCATATACAGAAGCCAAGAACATTTTGTACCTCTATTATTTATTTCGCTTTCTTCTTTAGGTCTTTTATAAGAAATAAAAAACACAGGTAGAAACAGGAAAAAGTTAATCTGCTACATGGTTACAGTAAGACAAAGCATAGAAAGAACTAATTTTGTTACCTTGGCAAATAAAATAAAAATGTTCTCCACTGTGCAATCTGTGCAAAATAAGTCCCACAGGAATTATGCAAGCACATTGTCATTATGGTAGTTATGATTTATATTGCATTACAAAAGTAAAAACAATCATTCAAATAGGCTCGGGTGCAGTGACTTGGAGCGAAGCTGCCACTCTGCCCAATAGAAAAAGAGAGGGAAGGGGTGGGGGCAATAGAAGAAATAAATCCTACCAGAGTGAACTCATGCAAAGGTGAAGCCAAAATGCCAAGAGGTACAGATTAAATGTTCTTATAAATGTCCCAAATGTGTGTCAGCAAACTGCCCAAATAAGGTTTTGAACTGAAAGCTCAGGCTTCTGCTGGAAACACTCAGAAACACACAGATTAGATATTGTTTGGGAAAAGGGATTTTGAGTTGATTGTCTTGTATGATCATTTGAAAATCACACTTCCTCTCACCAGAGCAGATTTTAATGCAATAAAAATGTTTTCAAACCTTTTCAGAAACACAAAAACAGTCCTTTAGTAATTCCACAACATGACAGGTTCCAGTTGTTCTCCATTTGGGTTTGGGTTGGGTTTTTTTTTGTTTGTTTGTTTTGGGGTTTTTTTGTTTGATTAGTTGGTTGGTTTGATTTGGGTTTTGTGTGTGTGTGTGTGTGGGGGGGGTGTTTGCTTGTTTGGTTGGGGTTTTTTTTTGTTTAAGGTCTGGAATGGCCATTTAAAAAAATTGTATCATTCAGATAATTCTTTACTGGCCCCTGACTTTAATGAAAAATTCACGGGAGAAAAAAGTTCTTATCTTAAACATAGCTACCGACTTCCAATATCTCATTTTTCTCACACAATAATCCCAGTGTTCAAAGTAGGTATTGTATTTATCATCTTTGTATGGAGCTGAATTTCACTTCACTTTTCTTTATGGTCTTATCACATCGTTTACAAACACTTTATCTCTGTAACTGAAAATAAATGAAATCCTGGGCTTTCGATGAAATGGCATGATGAAATGGATGGCCCAAAAATCTATATTTAGATGACTGACTCCTGTTTGTAGAAGACATGATAAATGTTTCATGCATATAAACTGAAGGATGATGGATTTAATGATCATAGTCTAACGGGAAAATGTTATTTTAGAATAATTAAGTGTTCTGTCATTTGCAAGTCTAAATAGTCCGTTGTTAGATTGTGCTTTTGTCTGTCAACAAACCATTCCATTTTGTGAGGGTTATTTATCATTAAAACAATTGATGCAATGGAAACACACCACCAGTATGTGTTGTTAACAACACATTTTGTGAGACCTTGATTTGGATCCACATTTCAGGGATAGTTAATCAGTGTATGTTTCTGTCTTACAGAAGAAATATATGACAAGAACCTCTGAAGGATTGGAGGTAGCTTTCTTATGTGAAGGGTTACATGTGGACTGTATTTATCGTCCTTCCTAGAAATATTTTCAAAGTCAAAAATGCCTTTAAGTTTTACATGTGAAAGGAGTTTACATGGAGGTGTACTGCCCAGTTTCCAGTTGTAGCTCCAAGAGGGTGTAAGTATCTGCAGATCATGGTTTGTGTCTGATGGCTCTTATAGCTGTCCTGGACACCTCAGATGGTATCTCAAATGGACATCTTTGTTTAGACAAGTTAATCTCTCTGTGAGAAATACCTCAATGGGAAGTACAGTGTACCTATGCTATTTTTCAATCTTTAATATCTGCATCAACTACTGCAGTCAAGACAATTACAGTATTCCGATTTCCCCTGTTGTGCACACATAATTTTTTTTTGACTCCGTGTACAGAACTGAATGTGAGTGCCTTTTTTCTTGATATTCAATGGAAAAGAAAATAATAAGAAATATAAATGCTGGAAAGTAACATGGAAAAGGAAATTATTTTGACAAAAAAAAAATCCATGGCTATACATTTGTGTGAGATTACTGTGTGATATTTAATATCTGAATGATCATAACAGCACGGAAGTGTATAAAGAAAAGATTAATTTGTATTTTATTTGCAAATACTATCTCCTAGTTTGCATGTTATTTATAAATATTTGAACACTTCATATGTCTTCTTGTCTCCTCATACATATACTTTTTACCACTCAGTCCAAAACTAGATTTGAAAACATTTTGTATCTTTATGTTATAGGTAAAGGACTGAAACATATGAAGGTGAGGTGATTTGCACAGGATCACTGCTAAAATTTAACCAAAGGCCTTGGTTTCCTGACTCCCCACTCCACTCTGCTGAGCAGTGTCTCTGTGAAATGTCTTGTCACACCAGTTTCTATACTTTCCCAGATATAGAAGCCTTTTATCACAGCTCTGAGAAGCAACAGTTTCTCCTTTATACTGGCCAGATCATTACCCTGCCATGAGCACCTCTGCTTTCTCATGTCCACAAGACTAGTGAGACCTACTAATCAAGTAGAAATCCAAGCATGCACAGGTGTGGAAGCTGTGAAACAGGTATATCTGATCGTCAGTGATTTGCCCAGTGCTCTGGACAGAAGTACTGAAAGTATTCCCAGATGTCTAAAGCTGGGATTCATGGTTCAGATCTTGATAAAACTGGCTGATGTGTTGTGGCATATATATTTAAGTCTCAAAACTCTTTAGAGATTCTTCTTTCACTTTTCCCCCTGAGAGAGTCTTCTGTGTCAATGCTTCGCAGGTCATTTTCTTAATCCTGGTTGTAGACAGTAAAGAATGTCTTCAGCAGACCTCTCAGAAAAGGAAAAGGAGAGGCAAGGGGGAGGATATCTATTCCAAGAGAACGCTGAATAGAAGAGTATCGAAGAGTTTGTTGGTTTTTTTTTTTTTTTCCTTTTAAGAGAAACATTTTTTGGAGTTTTTGTACTGAAGGGCTTTTTCCTAGTCCTACAGTATACTAAATCCTGATATTAATCATGTCTTGATTTAATAAATGGGTGGAATTTATCAGATACATTTTTTTTCTTAAAAAACATTTTGTCACAATTTTTTTCAATTGTTCCAAAAGCGTATGTAAGGTTAGCAGTTATTTAGATGCGTTGTATTAATGAGACAAATACCCTGGAGCTTCAACACGGCTTTCAGCATACAATATTGTTACGATATAATTCTCCATTTATCTTTTTTGCCGTAATATCCATTTCTTGTTAAAATCAATTCTTTATTTATGGGAATAATCTATTCAATTTTATACTCCATAGCCTAATTAACTAACAAAGATAAACTTTGTTCCTTTCGGAGCAGACTTCCCTGAAGGCCTGGATTTCAAGTCCATGAAGTCAGGACATTTCCACAGAAATCAGACATGCTTCAGGGAGACGTCACCATGAACTTGGAGCCCATGTCTTGAAATTTAAGCCAGTAAGGGAGGCCACTTCAATTGGCAACAAACACAGTTCCTTAATGACTATAGCGTAGGGTAAAGAACCAGTGGGGCAATGTCTCCCCCTGTTTATGCTGAGGCTGCTACTGGGGATGCACAGGGACCTCAAGACTAGATTGCTGCCAGGGCATTGCTTCACTCCTCAATTGCCTCAGAATAGGGACCCTGGTGCCCACCTTCCTGTTAATGGGAGAAACTGCCACCTGGAAGGGGAAAATAATTTCTAGTCTCTCAAGCAAAAACTAGTGAAGTATTGTCATTATTTCTCTGATTGCTAGTACTCCAGAGACAATCACAACTTAGTTAAGGCAGGAGAGGCCCAGAACATCCCTAATGACCTTGGTCTGTACAGACATCAGCCCATAAACATCGAGGCAAACAAATAACCTTTGAGTTCCATTAGTCACAGAAATTAAGAGGCTGAAATGCTCAAACGCTTGCAGAATCAGACGTTTTGTTTGTAGTCACCTCTAAATACGGCATAAAGAGTGGGTCTGGAGGAATGATTTCAGTATTAAGTCTATTTCTTCATTTCTAAAGCAGTGAAAATCTTACTGGCAAACCCATTAATATTTTCATGGAACACAGTGAATATTTTGAATATATCAAGTCAATGTTTCAGTTAAATATGCTCATATGGTGTCAAGTTTAGCAATTTATTAGAGGAAACTTTACCTAATTTTACATAATTGATGTTAAAGCCTTTTTTCCTAATACATTGTTTGTGTATTCCTTTTAAATGGGGATAAGAAGAAACGGATTTGTAGAAGATGTTTTTAATTGATTCCAAAGGGAATAGCTACCATGGATTCTGCTGATGAGTTCTGTGGGGGTCTAGACTCCAATCATTCAGCATCTATATTTTTAATGGCCGGATGCTGCAATGTAAAAAATGAATTTAAATTACGAGCACAGATAATTAATGTCTGCTCTCTCCTAACATCTTATCAATAACCACCAAACCTCCAGTTAGGTCCGGGACCTCTGTGTTGGCTTAAAGACTCAAATTGCATAAAAATCCAATGGGACTGAAACTACTATCAAGGTCTTTGAAAGGTTCAGACAGACACTGTGTGTTAAATTCTTTATTTCCCATTACAGAGTAGAGATATCAGCACAACATATACAACATGCTGCATCATTTGCCCCTGCTGGTTATTTTGGCATTTGTTCTTCCTCAGTTTTCACATAGGTCGATATTCATTCCAAATTAAATAGTGTTAATCCTTTGGCCACCTTCATGGTCAGCATGTTCAGCGTTCTCTCAACTGGGAGAACTAGTTGTATGACTGAAGGTTGCCCAGAATTAACAGTGATCAGGCTTATTATTTAAGGCTAGCTTCAGGCAATAGGAAGCAAGACTCTTGGGATGCTGCTGGTATTGATTAACTGTGTAACAACTGGGCAAGATGTTTAACACCATAACTTTAAAACAAAAGTAGCAATGCTGTTATGCATCACATAGCTACAGCATGATGCCTTGAGCCCTCCATATTACATTATGTAGATTCGTCTCTACAAACTATATGTATTTTACTAGGATATGAACGTGTAAGCAGAAATGTAGCCTATAGGATACACAAAGTAATCCGTCACTTCTCTTCAGCAATGAAAGACTCAGAAGAAATATTTCTACTAATTTTGGCTACTACACTTCTTAAAAGAGCTGTGGACTATGTGTGGACTAGGAAAGCCCTGAGGAGTGGAACAAAAACAATCAGAGATACAGAAAATATGAGCTATCAGGAAAGATTGACAGAAGAGGGGATGTACTGCCTAAAGCAGAGAAGTCAGCACTGCCACACAGTGACAACCTTCGGGGGAAAATGGAAAGGAGACTGAAGCTACATGCACATAAACAATGTTCTAGTGATACACAAACAAAGAAATGCAACAGATTTCTTGGGGATAATGTTTTTCACCGGACTGCTGGAAGGATGAGACACCTGCCAGAAATGGCAAGTATAGTCAATATGGTCTTTGGACAGGGACAGAGTAAATGAAAACTTTACATGGCTTTGTAGCGCTACAATTCTACAGCTCTGTGATTGAAGGATGTTACATTAATGTAAATGGCATTTGCATTATTGCATTTTCACTGCTACTTACTAGGTAGATAAAATTACTGGAAATACAGGCATCATCTGTACATTAAATCTCTACACACCAGGATCCCACCTATCACTGCAAAGATTTACTGTGGCTAAAAAGTATCACAAAAAAATCACTTTGAAAGTAGGGCAAAATATTTTGCTACTTCCAACTCGTCAAGGACAGATGGAGATGCTCTCTATCCATGCAGGCATGAGCAGAATAGGAGTGACCTGGAGCAGAAGGCCTGTTCAGACTGTCTGACTGTGAGGTCCCAGTGAAAAGAGTCCACTTCTTATTTAACTCCTTATCTCCAAAATGTTTCTGAGGTCTCAGGTATTAGTCAGGTAAAGATCAGACAGAGTATGCCTTTAAAGGTTGAGCAGATGGGCACATCTGTTTGTTTGACAGGAAAACATATGTGTTTCTTGACCTGGCAAACTCTTCTTGGTGCAGTGGAAGCATTGCAGAAAATATCTCAGACAAAAACTGAATAGTATCCCCCAGAAATAGAACAATAATGGGGATATGATGATATGAAACCCACAATAAAATGAGTTCGATAGTTCTAGCACAGTTAAAAAAGTTTGTTCAGCTTGATGACTCTGAAATTAGCAGTGCTACTTGTGCTAATGACTCTGTCTTGCTGTGTTACTCATGAGAGCTGTTCCTCTACTTTTTTCTTTTCAATGGAACAAGTCGTATGAGGATACACTCTGACAGAAACAATCAGAGCTAGTATTTTCAGAAAGGTGTTCTACCCGTCAGGAATTTGTTCCTTATCTTTGTCTCTGATGATAATTTTAAAAAGTAATCAGGCACTTTTCTTGCCCAAGTAATATTGCAGAAGTTAATACATACTGACTCAGGCCTAGCAACATGCCTCTAGTCATACCTTTCAGAATCATAGGATGAAGTTGTTTCAATCTAACCCTTTTTTTTTTTTTTAAAAAAAAAAAAAGAGAGATTTCTCTCCCATGTCTAACACAATGAGATTCAATGATGTCCTCAATATCAACCAACTGCCTAGCATCAGGTGTTGGCACAGACAAGGAAACTGTCTAGCCCTACATCCACAAGAAAAGATAATCTTTATCCTCTTTCACAAACAGATCCTTTAGCTAGTACTGACCAATCTGGTATAACAAAGCTCTGATTTCTGTTGGAAATATTAGCTCTAGTCCTAAAAGCTGCATAATTACATTAACTTTGCTCCATGCCTGAGGTAATAAGCTGTGCCTCACTGCTGCCTGACCAGGGGAAGCTCAGTGCCGCTCCAAATGCTGCACCCAGAGTGGTACGTGGCACTGGCTCAGCAATAAAAACCTCACCCAGAAGAGCTTTTACAGTTTTCTTTCATGCCCTATTTTGACCCACAAAAGAAGTAGACTGGGGTTTTGGAAGTCCAGACTCTCCAAGCCCCCCAGTCTCCCTGTAAAATCAGTAGAAACTTCAATATTACTGAAAATCAGATGCAGTGCCCATATCATGAGGGCATCTGGAATGCTAGTCACACAAGTCTTGCTTACTCACAGCATGTGTCCGGATATTTTTATAAAATCTACATTCTCAGCAATAAAATATGTGTTGCCATGGGGCATCTGTTTATGTTTTTATATGAACTGATAATTACACTGGAGTTCCTTCTGTCTATAAAAATGGTAGAGTTTTACAGTGAGCCTACAAACAATTATCATTTAAATATAAGGACAACCCTGAATTTATATGAGAAAAAACAAATATATGGGATAAATCAGTGTAAGCAATTATCCAGGTAATTTCAAGTATGAATTGTCTGTTTTACAAATGTGACAAAATACAGTTTTGTCCTTTTATAACCTTGTAAGCTCAGCTCTCCTCTGAGCTCAGGACACACATTACTCTACTCACCTGTCAGCTCCCAGACCTCACAGCAAACTATCCTAGGCTGGGTAGATCTCACCCTGCATTTCTCTGAGCAACAAATGCCAGGTAAGTGACAGAAATACGGCATCATTCAAAACAGATAGGTAGATAGGTAAATTTTAAAAGTTTCAGACAATTCTATTATGACATTCATAAACTTCAAACACTGCAAAAATACAACACTATCAATCAGACAGCAAAAGGAATGCAAAATAAAATAAACGATGGTTGCACATAACTCACACACTGCAAACATTAACACTGTGAGGCAAAATCCACAAGAACAGAGTATCTTACAGTCCAACTTCTTAATTTATGTTTGATCTTATTGCCCCAAAGACACCCCAGCACTACAATAACCACTGATACAGATGTTATTTGTTAACTGTCCCCTCACATTCCTTTAGTGAGCAGGCCATATTTCTTCATATGAAAATTGTCTGCCTCCATCAGCTCACCCCTCAAAGGCACTTACCTAGAAGTTCTTTGAAAATGCTACCAACAGTCTCACAGTTATATGAGGAATTTGTGAACCTAGATTTTTGTCCCTCTGTTACAGGACTCTGAGTGAGGATAAAGACTTTTCGTCAGAGCTGGCTTCCACATTATATTTCAATCTGCCTCAGGTACCTTCCTTTAAAAAAAAAAAAATCAAGGATTTACAACCTACTTATTCCGATTAAAGGTTTCAGTTGGTGTCCAGTTCGTTTTTCTTTTTAAAAAAGATAGGGTTCATGTTTTCTTACAGCTTCCCAACTTTATTCTGTTCTGTGTCCGATGTAATTGATGACAGATTAATGCCCATCTGTCACAGTTCCACACTGTTCATTTTTAGTGTAAATATTCTGCACTTACTCTTCTGGGTGTTACAACCTGAAAAGAACCGGATCCAAATCTGTAATAATAACATTATTGGAATTAGATATCAATGACAAGTCAAGGAAATATTGCATATGGCATATACATATGTGCTTTGCAACACTGTGGTCAGACAGAAAACTATCAGTGGCTCTAACATAAGGGTGTATGCAATGGAAAGTAACCACAAAGCTGGGGAGTGAAGACCTTGGAACTACATGAAGGGGGCCAGAGACCCAGCAGACAGACAGACTGATGGTCATTAAAACAGACGTGTAGTTGCCCCTGAGGATAGCATAGGTGGAGTGTCTTCAAGATTTATCTGTATGACAGTAACAAAAGGAATTTGTTGTCTTTATGCTGTTCAGAATTAGGTGTGCAGAACATACAGCTCAGATCCCATCCTGAACTCCTGTCTCACTGCTGTGGCAGTAGCATGATAGTACCCAGTTCTGTGGTACTACTTGGCTTACTACCATAAACATAACTGTGCTTTGGTCCCTGGTTATGCATGACTGATCTGATCACCTCATCTTGAGAAGTGACTTAATTCTGCATGCAGCAGCTGAGAGAGGATGTAGGCAATCTAGGAAAGTAGTACTGAAAATATGCCATGAGGATGGAAATACCTTCTTATCTCGCCTGTGTGATCTAGCTGCAATTCAGTCCCACAGCCTAAATACCTTCCTGAAACATTTGTCTTTTCACCTTCACCATTTGGTTCTAACAAGTATCCAAACATCCTATGCAATGAGGAATCAGTTAGCCAAGAGGCAGTAACCAGACCTTTAACAGAAAAAATTGAGCAACGGATTGAAAGTATCACAAGCTTCGTCTCGCCACTTTTAAGACACTGGAAGGTGAATTCTCGACTTGAATCACGGATCTCACAGTGTCCAAATACATGGACAGATGTTGTTTTCCATGGGCCATTAGAAAATGTGCAATAAATTCTTGATGTCCAATACAAAATGAGAAATTCAGTTACAAGGATCCAATGTGTTCAAAAGATGAGCCATTTGGGTATTGCAGTGTGCAGGAGAAGAAGGTAGGATTGGATAGAAGACACTGAAAATAAAATCAAAGAAGACAATAAAAAAAAAAAAGGATAAAAGAACCCCCACAAAGTAGAACAAAGAAGCTGAAGATTAAAGAAAAGAAAATTAAAAAATAATTTGGAACCAAAGACCAGAAAGTGAACTATGGGAATCGAAACAGAAGATGATAGAAAATGAATTCAGGCAATGTGACACAAAATGATTCTGGGAAGTAGTAAAATGCTGAGGTTTCTAGAGAAAGGAACATAACAGTAAAAATTAGTAACCAATGCCTGTAAGTGGAAGCACGAGTTAAAGTTAAGTGAAGCCCAGCCTACTTTTCAAATTGTGCTGGAATATAAAAAGCAGAATCAGAGAAGAAATCTGATCACATGCTGTGTTAAAAGGAAATATGAGAATATGAAAACGTTTTATAAAATACCAACTTAAAGACATAAGCATCAAAAATAGATATTGCAACAGCTGTACAAGTGGGTAATAACAACTTGGAGATATCTGGTATGACCTAAATTTTGTAGAACTTAATGTGAATAATATTATACGCTCTCTTCATTAACAAGAGAATACAAATTAATAACACTAAAACAAAACCAAGAAATGCCAAAACTAGTGATCACCAAATTAATTTCCAAACCAAGGAAGAATTAACTGATCACTGTTGCAACAAAATTGGATACTAGTAATGTTAGAAAAACCAACTTAGGATCCTTAAACAGGAAAACCATAAAAATTGACTTGTAGCACTGGAAGAATATCCAAGGCTAAACAGTGAAAATCAAACTTTAAGCAGCCCCCAAAAATTTGGCTGGGTTTTAATTACTCAAAAATGCAAAGTAATACAACAGAGAAGTGCACTAAGGAAGGGAACTTGACAGATTTGGCAGTTCATTTAAGGTACTGGTAACTTTTCGGTAAGTCATTTCACACTTCAGAACAAAGAACAACTTAAAATGACCAAGGGATATCACAAGAAAATAAATTTTTGGATACTAGAGCCAGGGTTTAGTGACAGAGAACACTGGTGAATATTTATAAAGAAGGTTGCACACTAGCCATGTGTGAAGCACTAAACCAGGCTGAAGAGATGGCTAAGCTCAGTAATTCCAGCAACCATGAAATTGGAGAATTTTGTAGATATTATTTGAAGAGCTGAAGAAATTTTACAAGAATGATGTGAGAGCTCCTACTAGGTTAATAATGGAGGGGAAAAAACTATTCAAATGGTAGCCTTCTCCAGTAAATGACTAAAGGGTCAAAAAAATTTCACAGGTAAACAGGATCATGGATAAGATTGTAACAGATGCAGCTGTGCATTTAGGAACCATGGTGAAAATGTTAGCCCAGTCCTAGAAGATATTGCAGACAAAAGCATGGGATGGCAAAGGAAGCAGGAAAGGCATAAAGAGAGGAATTAAATGTTTTATTGTTATTCTTGAAGGTATGTGAAATTCATAGAGAGAAGGCTACATATTTGAAGACACAATGGAAAGCTGAAAGGTTTTTCAAATTTAAAGACTTGCATATCACACAAATCAACTTAAATATTCCTTTGAACTCAAATTTTTGAATTATCAGATGGAATATATCTTGAGCTCAACCCATGCAGACAATGGATTAAAAAATACATGAGTACAATGGAAAAACATAGGCCTAAGTATTTTATTGAGAAGTGTGGAGGTAGTGAGTGGGGCATTAAATAGTATAGATCTTAGATCCTCATCTAATGTATTTGCATTTATCACTGATGGGCAATGACATGCATTTATACAGGAAAACGGAAGCTCACACATTTCAGAACATAACAAAGGAAGCCCATGTTCTCTCTAATATCTACTTCTTTGTTAGTTTCAAGTGTTATAAAAACAGCAGCAGAATCCATCTGGGTTGTTACCTGACCTGTGTGATGTGTTGCTACGGATAGCTTGTTTCAAAATAAAATTTACCAAAACTTAAAAAAAGTAAACATGAAGAAATGTTGGCTTTAGTAAGTTCTATTTCAGAAGGCTGCACACACTTATGTGCAGCTTTACAACATTATGTTTGTGATAGAGGACAGTCTGTGTAGTGTTGTATTGGGAATATTTTAAAATAAGTATATATAAGTTAAAGGTCTCATGTTTGTCTTAAGAAAATGCTAAGAAATGGTAGAGGTCATAAATTCTCTAACTATGGAGATATACTGATAAACAAAACACCACAAATCTGTATGTGCAAGCATGTACTAATTTAGTAGAAAGATTTTTTTTGTTTTCAAGGAGCTAATCGAGTAGCTCTAGAGATGTCCAACAATTGTTCTCCTGCTTCAGGAAAATAGCAGCAAATATCCATCACCATGAAGAATCACTCAATGCAAAAGTTATCTTTTTCAGTCTGAAAAAAACACTCACTCTATGTACTTTGTCATGTGGTATCTTGGCAGTTAGATCACACTTTGTAATTGAAAACCAAACTTTATCCAAATATGTTTGGTGCTCTGTGCACTCAGTCAGGTGTCTTCAAGTGCATAATCAAACATACAATTTTGCCATTGCTGTAATTGAAAAGAGCACACTGACTTTATGCTCATTTGAAACTACTATAACAGAAGCAATGGATGGAAGAAATTATGGAAAAAAATCTTATACCTACATCTATAATGAATTATTCAACAACAGAATTCCAGAAAAATTAAGGGAAGATTGAAAAAATCCAGGAAAATGTCACAACATGGGCATTACTATTCGAAACAATAAAAAGTGGTGTTTTTTTTCTAATAGGATTATGTATTTTGAAGTTCCACAGCATCAAAACCCTTGCACGTATTATTTAATCCATTACTGTATTGTTAATAATACAAGCTAGGAATCTTCTAGGTGTTATTATAATATTAAAATATTTATCAGAAACATCTGCATATTACAGCAAGGTTATTTGCAAATAATTGTCAAAAGTCAGTATCTGATGAGGCAAGACTAAAACATTCAAAGTGCTGTCCAGGTAGCAGGCACACAGCAATGGCCCATCAATGCAGGTCAGACAGCGTACGATTTAGGCAACTGAGTCGCAACACCACAGTTACCTGACTATGTCCCTGTGGTGGAATAGGTGTTTGTAACCTGAACAGAACCAAATTCAAACTCCTTAATGCAGCAATAATGAGATAAATACCTATAAATTAAAACAATATGTTGTGTATGTATATGCTTTGAAATACCATGCTTGGGCAGAGCAAATTACTGGTGGCTCTAGGACAAGGACATATGTAGGAGAAAGCAATCATAAGGCTGTAGCAGAGACCCTCAAGAAAACCAGATACCAGAGACTCTGGAATGCAGGAAGAGGAGGGGACCATAGATCCAGCAGACAATGTGGCTACTCAGTGATACAGATAACAGCAGAATGAAGCTGCCTGTAACAGGTACCACATGTGCGTTGGTTTTAAGGTGTGTTTATCATAAGACAGCCACAAAAGTAACTGGTTGCCCTTACCTTGTATTTCAGAGCCACACATGCCCACTACATGGTAAATACTGTCTGTGTGGTACCTTTAAAGGGACCTGTGTTTGGGGTTTTGGCCAAACGTTTTCTTAATTTTGTTTGGCTGGTTTGGTTGTGAGGAGTAGCTGTTAAACTTAGATGCATGGGAGATGGCTGGCTGAGAAAAGAGATTAAAACTCTGGGTTTTGTCCTTCATCTTTGAAGTTTGCATTTTTTGTGTCAGTGTAGATCAAGAATTTCAGAGTCCTAAGTATGAATGTTAACCTCAGAAGACTGGTCACCTCAAGACAAGGACGGATTTGAAGGGTTCAGAGGGTGATACAAATGGAAACACTCTGTTTTAGTTGTGGTGAGGCCATCAGCTTTGGCACTATTCATTTAAGAGTAATTTGTCATCAGTGTTAGGAACTCTGTGTTGATACTTGAGCATTTAATGTGATTGCAGGGATGTTTTAGAACAACTCCTAGTACGAAATGGAATCAAAGAAGCTTGTGGAGCTCTTCGGCAGAGAAAAATCCCTACTGAGCTATATAGAAGTGTATTATAAATGAACATGGAGTGCCTGAGCTGTGACCAAATGTCCATTGCTAGCCAACTTTATTTTGTAGTGGATTGATCTTTCTTCTTCCAAAGCTCAGCATTCATAAATTGTTCTGGAAAACATCAAAGTTATTTCAAAAGGTCTATAGTAATATAAATTTCTCTATGTAAAATGGCTGTTTAACAAGATTGTCTCCTTGAACTTTTCACATGATTGTGACAGCCACTTTCATTAACTAATGGAAGTTTTATAGCGGATTTTCCCACTACTCCCACATCTCTGTTTACTATTATTTTACGGAGAATACTTTACAAATTGGGTCTCTGAAACAAAGGAAGAGATATTTGGTGACATTCCCAGACTGCTATGTGGCTTGTTAGCAGGGCTGCCCAAGAGACAGCAAACAGGAGAACCCCAGACCACATGGACTGCAAAGTTGGGCTGCACCTAATTGGCCCATGGGGGTTAATTCATCAGTCATTATGGTCAGTGCTGAGAAACTCCTTCTGTGTTAGCCCTACTTAAATTAAAATTAGGGAGAACAGAAGGACCCTTATTATTCATGGGGCAGACAGCAGAAAGATGGTGTGTGTGTGTAGTTAGATTTGACAACAATAGTGATCAGTTAAGTGGAAAAGGAAGAGAGAGGTTTATGGAGTAAGAGGTTCGAAAGGCATCTGAGGCTTCCTGAGCCCAACATCCATCATACTGTAGCTCGATGACTTTTGGAACTGGTCAAGAAATGACTATTTTCTCAGCTCACCATGCAGGGAAAGCATTCACTTGGTATTTTAGGAAATGTCTCACGTACTCCATCTGGAGAATCCCTGGGTAATTTTACGTTAAATGGTTGAATTCCCTCAGGGCAACAAGTAAAGATGTTTTCAATTGCTTGATGAGAAAGAAGAGAGTAGAAAGGAGGAAAAAATATCTGGAGAAAAGAGGAGACAGCTAAGTGTAGACCAGCATTTAGAGAAGCAGAATACAAGTGTGAATAACAGAAGTGAAGGAATGATTTATTTATCTTTTATTTTTCCAAGTTATATGTCTTTGTGAAGTCTCTGTTGCAAAAGACAAACCTCGAGTTTGCCTGATTTGCCATTTTTCATTTTGTGAAGGAAAGAGAGTAATATTTCTCCTAGCAACTAAAGATTTTTTTCTTCAACAAGTTATAAATGTGAAAAAAAAATAAATAATAAATGTTCTGACTTTGAACTTTGGTGAAAAGTCTCATTTTTACAGTCAACCATCATCTTTCAGAGCATTGAAAAAACAGAAAGATATTTAGAAATATGTTTTTCTTTTTTTTTTTAACCAGAAAAAAGTAGCTTTCATTTTCAGTGAGGTTTCAAAACTTCATAAAAGCCTGAACATTTTTATTTTTTTGTCAGTCCAAAAGAGTATTTTGCACATTCCTGAATGTGACATGATGAACACTTCTCAACTTTTGAGGATGGGTCATCCTCCTGAACCAGGGTCACCCAAGGTCAATGCACTATTCTGAGCATCAACAATGTGAAGCTTATGATGAATCATTTCTACACATGGGATAAAGACATTAGATTGCATTTTTCTTCGAGATTAAGTCATTGAATTACACAAAAATTAGGGGGGGAAATCAGTCTTGAAACATGCAGAATGTCACATCTCTAACTGAGATGGCTTATACTTAAGATTAAATTTGATATAGTGGTTGCACATTGTTGACTAAAAACTCTTTTGATTCTGGCTGTGTGGTTTCATAGCAGCAATTTTCAATTTAATATATACTGACATCACTGTAATTAAATTTAATTCACAAAAGAAAGCTAATTTTAAAAACTTTTAATTTCTTTTTGTTTCTGTATAAGTGCTAATATTGAAAAATTTAAGGACACGTAGTCACAGCAGGAGCTAAGGAACTAAATATTCAGTTCTACCTCCAGAACCCCTTAAATTGCCTACTCTTGAGGCACATCATCTACATCAAAAGGACAGAATTCCAGCAGAGTATGTCCTCATTCATTACTGTGGCAAGTGAGGAGATGCACGATCAGATTACAGTTACACTATGTAGATGCAAAGGATCAGAATAGGACCTCAAAGACACATACTCTGGGCTTCTCAAGTCAAAGAGTTCCTAAATGTTATGCAAAATATTATGTGGCATTTAATATTCTAAGAGATTTAAGGAAAATGTCTTCTACTTTACACATTTAAAAGGAAAAGTCTTCTGTTCATCACATTGGACAGAACTTTTATCCTTAAACTGTCAAGATGATAAAGGCATCAGCATACATTTAAATTCCTTACCTCGAAAGATGGTAAATGATGTATGCAAAAGAAAACCAGATTGCACAAGAAATTTCTTTACACAGCGATTGTACCATGGAAGAAAGTTAATGCAAAAAGTAGGTGTGCTTTTTTAAGCTAATGTTAATGCATGATGAGGTTAAGTGCCAAGCAAATCCAGCCAACTACAGGCTTTTTTTTTTTTTTTTAATAAGAAAAAGGCATGCTTTTTTTCAGATAGAAGATTTTTTTTTACTTTGCTTTTGCTTATATTGATGGACTGTGAAGGTCAAGAAGAGATTGATCTGCCGAAGCCAGTAAAAGTTAGAAGTAATTTAATTAGAGTTGTCCAAATCTGAAATATCTTCTAATCCGATTATATACTTATTTCTTGAGGGACAGTGTGTGGGCATCTATATTGCTATAGAAAGATCCTTTTTTGTAATCTACAAGGATTCAGTTATCAACTCTTTTTCAAAAAGCAGAATGAGTCAAGAAAATAAAATCCCAAAGTATTTTTCCACAGTTAAAAAATAGAGTATGCTTATATTAGTTTATGTTTCAAATTAACTGCATTTATGTGTATGTGCATTTTGTATATTACATCTATACTACATAAAGTAATCCTTTGGAGTCCAAGTAAGTGGAAGTCCAAGTAAGTTGCTTAGATATGTCCTGTGAGGATCTGTTTTCATACTGTGCTATCTGCCCTAGGTAGCTGGTGTGATTCACTGTAGCATAAAACATATTCTGGGACACTCGAAGAGATGTAGTTTTCTCTAACTGTCTTAATATAAAGTAGACAAAACACTTTCTGTGAAGAGGAAGGCTGTCATCCATCAAATCTTTTCCATCCCTGCTTTGCCATGGTCATCCTTTTAGGGTCTTAAGGGTACAAAATGCACAGTAACTGTACATGATAAAACTGAGCTGACTAAACACCTCTGAAAGCAAATGGGAAGGTGAATACACTGTAACTGAGAGTAGAGAGGCTGGGAAACAAACTGGAGTATCCACTGAAGAGCAGCATAGTCTGCTCCACAGAGCCCTGAGCTGTAGGGAAAGGTTTTCCTCCCACTGCCCCAAAATAGCAATGCTACAGAGAAGTTTCTAAGCAAATGTCTCACTCTCAGATGAGCAGGTATTGCAGCACAGTAGAACGCATTTACCTGAAAACTGTTCATCAGAAATCTTGAAGTAGGTTTGGGTATACCAGAAGCACGGGAGAGCAGGAGAGTCCCTTCCTTTCCCTGTGTATATTTGTAGCACTAAAACAGAAACAAGGGCATTCTTTTAAGAGCGAATTACATTTTTTAAAATGCCCCTCCCTTTCTTTTCTTAAATCAAGAGCCAAAAATAGCAGGGCTGAAATTCTGTGAGAAAGACCACTCTTGCCCTCCTGGGAAATACCAACGTTATCTCTATAAAGTCTGTTGCTGGAAGATTTGGAGATGTTTTGCTGACTGCAGAGATCTGGATGTTCTTCAGATAAGGAATTGAAAGTTTGTCTCATTACCAGATGCAAATCTCCACTCTAAGTTTCATCCATTGACAGGTAGGCTGTTGAAGTACACTGAAGTATAACTATCATACAAATCTGGTAGGATGTCCTTGACGTAATGTTTGCAGCACAGCTTTCAAGGGCTTTATGAATATGAATGGACTGGTGACGGCAACCAACATGATTAGGATGCTCCCTAAATCAACGCTACCACTGAATTGCCCACAAACGTCACAGTAATAATTTTATTTTTATAAATAAAATATCAGAGATAAAAACCCCCTGTGAACTGAGTGCTGTGCCTCCTGAGCTTTTACCTTTTTTACCTTAGATGAGCAACTGATACAAACAGCAATTAGGGGCTTACTTTAAGCAAGAACTTAAGTTCCATATACTCAAGCGCTTTGCCAAGCAGGAATGAGGTTACTCATATACTTAAATATTTGTCTTGCTATTAGACAAAGAATTCAAAATTTGAAATTTATATCCATGCAAATCCATCCACATATAACAGTCTTGCAAATAAAGAAATGTGGTGTATTTTTGGAGCTTGCTGCATCATGGAAAATGGAGAACATATTCTTCTGTCTCACTGGTTATTTCACTGCACAATTGAATTTCTTGAGGAGTATTGGGCAGATCATGCATTCCTAATGATAAATATGCCAGCGTGATGACAACTGGTTTTACCTTGAACAGTTCCCTGGATAGTGATTTTTTTTCTAAGCTGCTAATAATACGGCTCAGTCTCCCAGAGGGGAAAAAAATACTTTCCTTGGAGCTGTGTTAGTCCATGTTGAATGAGGGCTCTAAGAGCAACCCCAGGGAGAAGTCACACGAATGTTTTTTTAGACAATAAAAAAAAAAAAATTAAGAAAAAGGCTGGCCTAAAAGAGTTTACACAGCTGTGAGTGATAAAATATAGCAGCCATGGCAACCCACTCTCCAGTATTCTGATAATGCATCAGAAATGAGGCTATTAGAATTATTAATTCACATTAGTGGCTATTAAAATTACTACCTGCAGACTCACAGCCTGAAAATCCTTTTCTGTTTCTAAGAGAAGGTTCAATTGCAGAAGGAACCTTTTTGCTAAATAGGTGCACTGTATTGTATGCTAGACATTATGGGAAGTCCAACAGATAATAAAGCTCACATTGAGCTTTATGTAGCTGCTTTGTAATGCAAGCGTAGCAGATGTAATACTTTATTCTTTTAATGATGGCAAAGAACCAGTACAGCCCAATGGCAGTAACAATAACTGGACTCTTACTGGTTCCCTGGAAGCTAATACTAGAAATCCAAGTTACTGTAGGGTATTTCATTAAATAGCAAGTGACATACAAAATATTCTACATTGGTAGGTAATAAACAAAGCCATCAGAAACCAGCAGAAAAACTGAGCCAAACCCATAGAAAGGTTTTGTAGAGATGCTGGGGTGAGACTCAGAGAGTCCTGCAGAGATTTGGCTACATCCTTTCCATCCCCCATTAACTTAACTCAAAATGCAATTGCATGCTGTTTTAAGTAAAAGAAGAAACACTATTACACCAAGGCCACAGCAGGAAATAATCAGGGGGAACGGCAACATGGCAGAGAAAGAACATTTTATTTATGGAAATGAGCAGAGAAAGTAACACACAAGCTAGAAGCCAAATAGGTACCAGTAAAAATAACAAACAAGCAAAGAACATGAGCTTGGATCACAATCAGTTTTTAAGAATTCACATCACGGTCTATCTTGTTTTAAGAACCCATGTACCAAAAATGGATATGACATCCAGTGTTCTTTCTAAAAATTATCATCCTCAGAAAGAGAAGAGAAAAACAAGGGTGACTGTAAAATGAAATTTAGCACATCCTCACAGGCTAGACACAGCAAATGATGTGGGTACACACAGTGGGGCTCAAGTAGCCTTTACACTAAACACAATTCTGAATTCTCTTTCCCTGGTCGCCACCTAACCCAAGAATAGCCTGAATTCCTTAGGGATTCCTTTATTTTTTTACGAAGTTCCCTCTGTGCCTACAGACATTTGTTTCTACATATGTCCTGCAAATATCTATCAATAATACCTCGATAGTTGAAGTAGATATTTATCCACCTAAGCTTCTCTTGGAGCACAGAATGAGGCTCTCATCAAATACACTCTTCTTTTCAAAAATGGTGGCAAATACTCTTCTAACAAATAAAAAGGTGGTAATACTTTAGGTTATTAATTAGAAGACCTAGGCTTGATTTTTATCTGGGGATGTTCAGACTGACAGACACTGGATGCCCATATGGAAGTCTCCCCAACACTCTTGGGGTTGTGCCCAGAAAAGTTGTTTAGTTTAACTGTGCCACCAAAAAACAGCAATTGTGGATGCACTTACAGTACAAAGAAGGTAAAAGTAGAAATTTGGCTTGGTCCAGTTTAGTGAGCAAAGTCAAAGAAATTAGGCATTCCAGAAAAGTGTTATTGTATCTCACAAGAGATATTATTAGACTTCACATGAGATGACCAACTAACAAAAATATTTTTCAATGACCTTACTTGTAAAAGTTCCAAGGACTACAATTCTGTGTTGTCAGAATATACCCTGCCCTTTTCCCATTTTTTCCTCAGGCATTCAGACAAGCATTGCTGGATATGGCATTACTCATACAGATAACAGCATCTCTGCACAACCAAAGGGCTTCATGCATGAAGAAAAGTATTTGTTGTTTCTTTTTCACTACTTGCTGTTCATCAGCTCAAGTTCATGTCAGCAGGATGACTCATGTTTAGCACGTGCTTAATGCTCAGCTGAGTGAAGCAAAGCCTGCTGTGGCCTGCAGAGCCCAGTTTGCCAGTGGAGAGGGGAGAGGAGAACAGAACAGCTCATGCCCCATGGACAGCCACTGCACCAACAGATAACTGAGCTGCAATAATGGGAGCAAGTCCAACACTGCTTCATGTGACTGGGAGTGCTCACCCAGGAACCCTCAGATACAGCCGTGCTTTCTACGGTCATAAAAGTGTCAGGGAAATATTTTCGCCTAAGAACTTGCTGACTTGCAAAAAATTAAAGCGCTGGCAGAAGTGGTTTGGTTTTGACACTGTTTTGCTTTGTTTTGGTTTCTTTTCCAAATTAAAGCTGGAAAAAAGATTAAAATATTAAAATCTTCTATGAGGCAAAATCACCTTTCTCTGTAGAGTTTCTGTGTAATGGACTAATGAGTAGTTATTTTCCTCTGCATCACAAAGAGATTTTTGGGAAACATTTCAAGTGGGAGACAAAAGAAACTTTTTCAGGGAATAGCCAGGGAGATCATGTGAATCAGAACAGGTAGTAGAAAACAATACAGAGTCAAGTAGGTAAAAATCACACTTTCAGCTTTTTCATGTTTTTTCACTCTTCAGCTCACAAGGTGGAGACCCCAAAAAGTAGACTGAAGGGGTCAGAGGAACTAGAGCAGGTGACAGAGCATTTCCTTTTTTCCACTCACACACCATGAATACATTTGCAGAGATCTTCAGTGTATTATGATAAGTCCCTAAAAATACACCAGAGTACATATACCAGGAAGCTACCCTGTACTGGAAGAAGAGGAAAAGTCAAAGTATCCAAGTGCATTATTCTTCCTTATAAAAGTGTCCACATTTTAAAGAAAGAGTTACGTTTATAGTAAAATTTAGTTGGACAAATACTCAAGGACACGTGATGGAATTCTTCAGCGGGTCAAGGGAGATGGACTCAATGCATGCACAGGTCATTCCAGCCATGACTCCTGGGAGATGCTCCCCGTGTCCCACGTGTGACTGCTCCAGAGCACCTCTGCAGAGGGAGCAGATGCTTCCACAGCAAAACAGGCTTTCCCCACAAAACTATTTCTGACAAAAGCAGCTTAAAATCATTTGCTTCTTTCTACTTTAACATTTTCTGTGTGTTCTCCTTCAGATCACCATCTTTTAATTCACCACAAAGGCACAGCTTCCATACATTGCCCACTGACTAAATCACTGCAGCTACTTTTAGTCATTTTGATTTTAACTTGATCTCATATTAAAATCTAAATGAGGGATGATTTCAATTTTTTCTTGGAGGATGGAAGGAAGAGCAATGTGGGACTGTACCAGCTGCAGCTTTAGAGCTTTATTTGGAAGGTTACAAGGACACACTTTATTTCCTTAAGGATCTCAAAGGCCTGGACTAATTAGTACTTATTAGAAAACAAATTAGAAATGCATTTTATTTCTCCATATGGTGAAAGCAGGAGCTACAGTAAAGGGGTGGGATATCGTGAGAGCTGAGATGGTGATTTGCGGGTGATTTGCAATGCATAATTTATATAACTAATTTTGCCTTTTATGCCTATGCATTGTCTATGAACAGACAACAACTTTCTTCAATGTATCCATTGTTCAAAACAATTTGTCAAATAATTGCTGCTTTGAGGCTTATCTGTGAACAATTCATTGCATGTATTTGATCACTGCAATTCAAAATTGTAGTGGCAAAAAACAATAGATATGCGGGTTACCTTATATTTTTTTTGATTTGATAACGTGGATACCACTGTGACCTTTTGTATGTAAGCATGTTTGATTTTATTTTTTAGTTTTTTGCCAGAGTAAATTCTTCAAAATTAACTTAAAACAGTCTGAACTAGAATTGCTATGGAAGAGAAAACAGGCATTACCAGGATTAAGTAGAATTCACAGGAACTTAGACCTTATTCTCACTGTTTTGTGAATGTTTCTTCCAAGATTTACTTCTTGTATGTAAAAGGTGATCCTGGCCAATGAGTAAATACAGTTGTAGTAATCTGATTTTTAAAAGTTAATGAATACTCAGTGAAAAAAGTAGAAGTTATCTCAGTAGCTACTGTCAGAGACACCTTTTGGCAGCTCTGTCATAAGGGATACATTATGTCTGTGTTTGTAAAAGAGGGATTCTCGGTAATTTGAGGCTGGACTGAAGAACTTGCTGTTCATTATGCCTTGAGTACATTAGAAATGGCAACACTGATCACTTAGTTCACCTGGCATTGTTGAGCAGTAGGGTGATGCCAGCACTAACCCCTGCAGAACACCACCACGTAGATGGCTGTGTCCTGGTGGTGTTGGAGGTCAGAGCATCTCAAATTCACAGCTCTGATCTCTCTTCCCTGAGTAGGACATAGTGGTCACCAAGCTAAAGCCATGCTTCTCAGCCCAAATCCTCACTTCTAACCTCAGGAGTAGTTAAGAGATGGAAAGATGGTGTTTTCCACATGCCTAAAGTTCAGGTCTCTAATTTCTGAGCAGACTCCTATTCAACTGGCTTTTATATGAACTGTTTCTAGTAACCTGCCAACCACAGTTGTGAACTCCATGTGGTGTGGAAGCCACTATTGCCAATGTGCTAGGTGTGCTTTCAGCCCACCGGCAAAACAGGGCACCTTAGAGACAACGGGCAGAAATGCCAGGTTTGTTCATCCCAAACAACTTCTCACATTTGTCTGCTCTGGGCAATTTCAAAAAGGGGAAATTATGCACAGACAGAAGTAATTATATCTATATGCATGCTGACCATGCAATTGCAAGAACAATTGATTCCAGATATTCCTTTTATAGCCCCTGCACCTGCCTAACTCTAAACTGTCATCTTTAGATCCCAGTAGATTGAGGGCACATTTAGCCTAGTCCCATAAGTAAGACATCTAAGTCCTTTAGAAACAACCATGTACCCTTCACATGACCAAATATTCCAAGAAAAGGCATTCTATATATCTACTACTAGGAAGAAATAAAAAGAATCTATGCAAGCATAAAAATTTTGAGGAATTGATTTTATCCCTGGATTAAATGTTTTAGTTCACTATTTGTTGATTCTAGCCAGACATAATCTATTTTATTCCACTGAGAGGAAAAGGATAGATCTGTTATCTTTCTTAAAACATATTTTGGCCAGAAGAGGCTTCTAACTTGTATGATGCATTTCTCCATCGATGTTACAGAACTATCTAAATAATTCATAAAAACTGTAAGAATCCATGGCTCAAACACAGTTTTTCAAATTGTGAAAGACTCCTTGTTTTATTATGTTGATTTCCCTTACTGACAGGACTGAGCTCACCTCTCATCCACCTCTTTTAACAGCACTTTGCTAATCTATAAGTAGTTTATAAACTCTTTCCTCTCTTTGAAAATGTTTTCTCCGATATGTTCCATATTCAGAACAATATTTCAAAGTGCCACTTTAATCCTTTTTATCTTTCTTATAACTTAGGGATTGGTCATTACTTGGTTATTCTGGTCACATTTCACTGTTCTTCAGTGAAATCTCAATAGAGGAGGAATGCTCTAGGCAAAATGAACTCTGAACTTTTGTGTCATCGAAATCTTAATGTGAGTATATTGAATACAGCCTGCACAGCTAAGCCTAAAATCATAAGAAACACATCACATGAAGAAATTTGAACCAGCACAAAAAATGGAACAATTTTGTGAAAAAGAAATTTAATTTCTCTGTGTTATTTCTCATAACTCTAGGTACTTACTGAATCTAAAAATAAAAATAAAAAGTTTTGAAAACATTTATATAAAATTCAAGAATGGAAATGCAGAGAAGGTAATACTAAGAACCTCCTGCTCCCTCCTATACAAACCATAACACTGTTTGCTCTCCATGAGCTATTAAACGATTTGGCTTCCTAAAATTACAAAGCTAGGACATTGTCTTCATGTGCCACATTTGAATACTTACAGGTCATGACGACACCATAAAAGCGAATGTGCAAACTCTTTTTTAAATACCATTATGGCTCCAAGGAAGTAATGTTTATCATAAAGTTTTGTCTAAATTAAAAAGAGATACTAGCATGAGTTAAAGTGTCCTTTTCTTTTTCATTCTTTTAATACTTTATCTCTCAGGGATCCTCAGAAACCTACTTGTTTTCTAAAATAGACATTTCTGATACAGGTGCTTTGGCTCATAGTTTTCACATATGTCTCCACATCATTATTACATTAAATCACCATTTCTGAAGAGGATTTTGTCTTCTTTGCTTCATGTTCTGCATTAGTTATCAAACCTGCTGCTTCCTTCTGGTACAGACCAATTTTTCACAGCTTAATACTCAAATTATTATCTTAAAATTCCTAAAATGCAGTTCCACTATGGCTTAGCCACTTCTGCTGCTTTTAAAATCGCTACTTATTAATGTTAATCATGTTAGAATGCTGGGTTTTCTTAACTAGTATAAGAGCTTAAGTTTTTAATCTGAGCCTTTTTTTCCCCCTCGCAAATTTCCAGAAAATTGCTAGGATTAAAATACCATAACGATTTCCTTTCAATCCATGTGAGCCTGTAACCCAGATTGCTTAGAAGTGAATCTTTTATTCCACTCAAAGGACATATGTGCAGACTGATGTAAAGCATGATCTGTGGTACATGTGTGTCCACTCCATCTGGACATTTGCACACCTTGCAACCTGTTGTTAACCAAAAAGTAAGAACCGACAGAATCTTGTTACAAACAGCTATTTCTTCCCTTCACCCTCATATTGTATCTATGTCATCACCCATCTTGTGTACACCTTTTGAGTGTCACTCTAGGTGAAACACATAAGGCTTTTAACCTGTGCAAACACCAAAGGGTAGTGAAAGTTGGGTCTCCATTCAGAAGAATAAAGATGACCCTACAGGAGAAGCCAAGCCAACCTACTTCATTGCAGTTGATGACCTGTGGGAAAGGAGATGGACAAATGAACTCTTCACCCTCAGCGTTCTCCAAGACAGGCAGTGTATCCACTTGTGGTCACACAGCTGGGACTGGAAGAGATAAACGTGACCTCTTCTCTGGCAATATGTCAGCCAGCTTAAGCAGCAGCTTAGAAGTTTGAGGAGTGACTTAATTTTGCAGCCTGGATTTTGGCACTGAGTTGAGCATGAATGCATTGAACCAAATATTTCTGATTCCTCATAAGAACTAAAGATAGCATCTTTGCAAAACTATATAACCATTGGTCACCTTAAACAAGCATCTCTCAGGGTATGCAATTCTGTTGCTATCACATTACTCCACAATCTCCCCTCTAAGGGTCTTTAAGAAGGAAGATGAGGATAAATAATCCAGTCTGGAACCTTAATCTGTCCTTCAGCCTTTTTTTTCAGGTTAATTTCAGTTAGAAGAATAGCACAGAGACTGTTCTGGTCTCACTGATTGTTGGTTACTCCTTAGCAATGGATAAAATCTCAGGTGTCTGTTGTAATTTTTGAGATCAGTCAGTGGGCTTTGATATCCATGGTCCTTGGTTGTGATAAACAGCATAGCTTTTATGCTATCACTCACTTGAGTGATTTTGTTCTTTACTCTCCAAATGTCAACTCCAGTTCCCGCTGAACTCAACTGCAAAACTGCTTTAGGCTTCAACTAAAACAGGTTTGGGCCCCAGGAGATGAAAGAAAGTGATTTTGATCAATTGCTCATCTGCCCAAAGAACACTTTCACACAGGTTCTGCCAGGCTATATTTTAGTGCGCCTCCTCTATCTGATGCTGAGAGAGATAATAACACAATTTGGGCTGTTGTGCTTTCAAGATGCAGATGACACGCAGCTCTCTGCCTCATTTTCATCAAACCCAGATGGTGTGGCATCTTTGCTTTGCCTGTGCCTGGCAGAGATTAATACTTAGATAAGGGCAAGCCGACAGAAGCTTAATTTGGACAAGATGGAGGAGGTGCTATTGTGCAAGGGAAAATAGGTGTGATCTTACTTCTTTTCCACTTCCCATTTGGGAGGATTTTCACCTGGAGTGTGTTTGGATTCCTATTGCTTTTTGAAATCATGAGTGGCTTTGCAGGCCCAAGACAGCCTTTCATACCTGCTTCATTTAGACATCTATCACACTACTTCTTGGCTTTGGACAGTGCCACCTCCAATCCATGCCTTTGTAAATTCTAGACTTAATTATTGTGATGTGCTCTATATGAGGCTACAGATGAGGACCAACTGGAAACAACAATGCGTGCTGAAACCAGCTGCTTGCCTGGCTGGCAGTGGCAGCCTGTGAGTGCATACTAGATAGCTTCTCTGGCAAAAATTCCATCTCCCTCCCCAAGAAAGCAAAGGTTCCCTCCCTATTGAAACTGGTTCCTACACTGAACTAGTGTTAAATGACCTGGGTCCTGTCTTCTTGAGAAAACATCTCCTGCCAAGTGAAGTTTCAAAGCAATTTCTGACAGTATAATATTAGAGCTCTAGATTTAAACAAATAGGAGGCAGTAGCAATGCTTTTAAAACAAACAGCGCTCAGCTTCAAAATTGGCTTCCCCAACTACTCCAACAGAGCCCAAATGTGTTAAGCTTGGCACAGTAAATGACCCTTCACTTTTCCCTAGTTTTGGATTATCACCACACTTATCACAAAGGACTGGTTTGAGAATCTCGTGTTAATTGCATCTGTATTCATGATGCATTTTAACATCATCATTAATATTGCACTGGAGATATGGACTCCTCATGATATTATACTAAATTGACACCAAGAGCTTGAACTTTGGATTCTTATTTTAAAGATTCCATCCGTGACCCATTGCCCCTCAAAAGTGTGGTTCAGATAAGCACTCTCAGGATTCAGTATTTTTCTGACCCGCCTCTTGGGTCAGCAAAGTGGTTTGGAAAGCTCAAGAGAGCAGCCTTATTTATTATATTTCAGCACTTCTCTTTTTTTTCTAGTTCTAGCTAAAACCAGGACCTACAGAGAGAAATTCTTAGGACATTAAAAAACTCCTTTCAAATTCCAGAAAGCCTTTATGTTTAGTCTTAAGATAGGAAAAGCCTGTCACTTCTTATTGCAGCCAAATCATCCATTACAGGGGACAGTTTAAGTAGAATACCCTCATCAGAAGTTATACTACTATGTATTTAATGCAGAAAACTGAAAAATTTTCTATTAGACAAATTTTGTTATCCATATGCCCACCAGATTCTCCATTAGTAGTGAAACTGCCAAAATGATGTAAGATACTCAGGACTAAACTACAACTTGATGAGAGTAACAGTGGCAGAATCTGATTTTTATGATAATAGAATTCCTTCCTCTATTTTTCCAGAAGACCAGTTCAGGCCTTGTTATCTGAATACAATACCTCTGTCTCAAATACTCTGAGTGAATGGAATTTATAATTCTTGGAATCTATAGTTCCTAGAATTCTTGGAAGGGAAAATATTTCATTATTTCCTATATAGACTATGTATACCAGTAATAACTTAAACTCCTAAAGATATGCAGGTGCTTGGATGGAAAAAGTAGACATTTCGATTCCTTAGTCTCTGCTTTGCTTAATTGGATTTTACTGAGCATTTTAAATCGGCTGAGACTTTTGATCAACTGCACATCCACTGTCACTTCCAAGAGCTTTCACAACACTACAGACTTGAATATCTATCTGACAGACATATTTTTGAATCTACTAACAGTTCCTTACTAAGATATTTTCATCAAAAATGTAAAACCTTATAAAAAATTCAAATGTTTTGGTTCAGTTGAGGCCCTCAGTTAGAATAATGTCATCTCATGTCTATATGGCATGGTGTTGTTTTTATTTGGGGGCTTTTAACACTACAGTGATAGTGATTTCAAAGGTTCTAGCTTCTTTTTAAGAGATAACTGCACTATTCTTGATTTTGATCTGTCACCACCTTGCCACAGTACGATATTCCAGGTTTCTTGTTTTGAGTAAATGTATTTTTTTCACATTGCAGCTTGATAAAACAGAAACCCATTTTGAACAATAAAGCATAAGTAATGTATTTCTATTTTTATATGTTTTCTTGGATATGATTGCAATTTATGAGAAAAACCACTATAATTATGAATGCAAATGATTTCACAGTTACTGCAACAGATTTTGTTTATATATGTTAAACTATGCTGAGAAAGAGCCGGCTTTGATCTGGGAAACTCATTAATGTCTTTGCAAAACAGCAATCAGAACATGGTATACAGCAGTGATAGTGACCGTGGTTCACCAGGATGTGAGTCAAACCATGCCAGCTTTGAAATTCAGACACCCTCTTGTGTCAGTACTCAGATGTGGATCATAGGGAATCTAGTAAGGCTTTTTAAATTAAATTGTTTAAAATTGTGTTTCTAGCCTGATAGAAATAATACTGTTTTGTTTTATTAAATCAAAATAATCATGTGTTCTATCAAGAAAAGACAGAAGTTGCAGGGAAGACTGACAGTCCACATCCTTACCTGTGAAACCAAAGAGGGTGAGTGCTGCAGCCTGAGCATTCGGCCCTCAGTGTCTGCTCTGCATTCTCTTTTGCAGTGGTTTGGACTGCTCCCCTTACATCTCTTCACCATGAAGCCCGAGTTCATCCTGGGGTTAGCTTCCACCAAGAAGCAGTATGGATGAGGCCATACTGTGTTTAGCTATCTCCATCTGTCACCATACTCCAACATTAACCCAGAAGACCTCAGACTCTCACATGCAACCCAAAATATTCACACAACACTCCAGGACATGTGTATACTCTCCACATCACACTTATTAAAATCCCACTCTTGAGGCTGTAAGGCAGTTTCCTCATTAGCAGCCTGGCCTATGGACCCAGGCCTGATGACAAGTGCTGTTAACACCATGTCAACAGATGTCTGAGGAACACTGTGGAGCCAGCCTGGGCCTCACAGAGACAGCAACTCTCCTTTCAGCATGCAAAACAGAAAGCCCAGGAGTGGAAAGCCAGACGCCCTGAAAGGATCATCAGGGTATTGCACCATCCACAGGCCATACTGGTAGCATCACAAAAGTTCAAAAAACAGTAGTTACTCTGAGAGGATCCCAACAGTGGTGTCTAAAAGACATTCCTTGACTTCCTCTTACCTGGTTTCCTGATACCTACTCACTCTTCAGTGTTTAACTCATTCAAAGTTGGCCCAGGTGAGCTTATAAGGATCTAGATATGTCTTATGCAAGGCATAAGGAATATCTTTGGGTGATCCACCATACAGGCATAAGATGAGCACCACACTGGACAGGCTCAAGACCTGGAAGAGAAAGGCAGGAGGTATGGCATGAGAATGGTCATTTACCACTGCCTTCAGTGTTTTCCCAGAACTCATCATCACATGGATGGGCTTCTACAGTGTGTTGGAAACTCATGCATGCCCCTCTTACAGCAAAGGTGAGATCCACTCCTGGTTGTGGTGAGGAAGCAGACTGGCACAACAATATGGGGTGGTACCTCTCTGTCCCTCTCAAAGACACTCTCCTCCCTCCAGTAGGGCAGCTGAAGTAACAGACACTGGACCCACTCCCCTTTGCCAAAGAGCCAGCAGCTCACACTGTGGAATGCTGAAACCCTTTCTGCTCAGACCACTTTCTGGTAAAACAGAGCCCTCTGCACTCTGGTCTGCCAACAGAGAAATCTGGGCTATCACCTAGTAGATGAATAATAGCAATTTGGATAGGAAATGGATGTTGAATCCTTTGCATGTCCTCCTGCTCAAGACCCTCCCAGAAAACATTCAGGGTCTGATCCTTAGGGATCTAAGGAACTCAGGGACTGATCTCCATACTGGGCAGCTGAGCAGCAGGTGGTAGTATGTAGGATCACCCTTCACTTTAATTGCCTCCTTTCCACAAAAAAGTAGCCCTTCGTTTTGGTTAACTCTCACTGTGATAGTTTTCTATTTGCTGGACAGCACCAGTTTTTGCAAAGATGTAGTAATTGTCTATGCAGCTGCTAAAATACGAGTTGACCAAATGGGCCAGGTACTATTCTCTGGCCTGGCAGCAACTAACACAGTCTCATCTATGCAGGACAGCTTTGCCCAGACTTCCTAGGGGGAATAGTCCCTGGCCTAGGCACTGTCTCCATGCACTAGCTCACAGTGACCAAAACCACACTGAAATCATGATGGCAATTATCAGTAGTGCTCAGGTCTACACAGCACCCTCATTGGTATATCAGTCTAACTATGGCCTGCTTAATTAATTAAAATATTAATCTGTTTCAAGTTGGTATATGTAGGGATTGGAATGACTGCAAGTTACAGAGCAATACTCTTTCCTTGATCTAACCTTTAGAAAAACTTTTCTTTGGACTTGAAAACAGGTTAACAACTGAACCAAATTATCCTAATCTGTTGTAATGCATACGAAGTTGAGTTTCATGAAGACAACATTCCATGGGGCATAGGCAAGCAGCACAGTCTCTCAGAAAAACTGACTTAGTTCAATGAGTGTTTCTCAGGTAAACCTTCTGACTAGTTGCCAAGGAATTGCTTCTTTTCAGTGTTTGTAATACCTTGCTCTTCAATGAGAGCCGATTACGGCCGCACCATTCTCATTCTGGGGCAGTAGGTCAATAGGTTAATATCTTGGCTAAAGAACCTGAGTGTGCTTCACTTGGCAACGCCGCAGCGTGCTGCCAGAATGCAGCCGCAGACGATAATAGTGAGCTTAACTTCCTAATGCTCCTCTTCACCAAGGGAGACATTACACACAAATACCCACAGACTCCTCTAAATGCCTGCTGCTCTCCTTCTGCTGGGTTTTCCCATCCACATGCAGTCTTGCCACCATGTCTAGAGATATGAAACTTGGAAGATACATTTTTATTTTTTAAAGCAGTCACTGTATAAAATGTTCTCATTTCATCCCCAAAAGTGTGGGCCTTTGGAAGGATGAGCACCAGCACATCTCTGGTCTTCTTTAGCCATAAATAGATAACATTTAAAAGCAGAAATTGTTTGTTAACGCTGTCTCATCATGAACTTAACATTTTTTTCTCCAGGTACTACATTTACATAATTAAGAACCATTCATATACTTTGATTTTAAATTTTAATTCACCTAAAACTCTTCAAAATAGAGTGTCTATACTTTACTTGAATGGAGACTTGGAGAGATTCTGAATATACTGATGAATGCAAAATGTATTACATTTATACTGATTACACTAGGTCATATACGTATCCCACAAAATTATCTTGTGAGACAGAAATCAAGGCAGAAAATGTAAAAGAAGCATTTTCAATAAACTCAGTAAGTTCTGCTTGTTCTCAAAAATGTTTTTTTTCAATTATATTCAGGGAGTGATGCTGCATATGTCAAAAAATTAATTTCATTAATTTTCTAATGTTTCATCTAGATACTGTATCACAAAGGTCTGGAAACCCTTTTCTAATTCTGGGTAATTGGGTGAAAGAACATTTGAATTTATGTTAATATATGAACTTTCTGTATGAAGGATGCAGAGCTCTCCAACAAGATGCTCAGTGTTGTACTAAGGAGCTAAAAAAAAATCAGCTCCTATTACGTGTTGTATGGCAGCTGAGGTTACTTACTCTTTTATAACACTGCTTGGTATCTTGCAGGATTAATTTGAAGTGGGGTTCTTGGCCATTGGTCACAGCATGTTATTTTCTGCCTAGCTGAAATCATCTTCATTCCAGTCAATAAAACCCAAGCACCTTTTGGAATCACTACATGCTATCACCAAGCTGTTAAAGTGGGCTTTGACCTTTTTCCAGTCTATATGTGGTACCTGGCTTTTGTCTGTTTGTTACTCATTAAGATCTTTGTGATGGAAGAATTTTCCTCAAAGGAGAATAAAATAATTGAAGGTTTTATGAGAGGCTATGGCACAATGAACAAGCCATGAAGGAAATCTCAAAAACAACACAACATATAAATGTCAGGGAGTTTGCACTGAAACACAAATCTCACCAGAATAAACCAAGGACTCTTACTAATCAGAGTCTGGAATAATCTTAAAGAACAAAGGTGTGTGTAAGACTTTAGCCACAGGGATGAAAAAGGAGACCATGTCATATTTATAAATTCTGCAATGATGACAAAGAAGTTTCAACACAATAAAGCCAACAGAGCAATTGAGAACAAAAAAAGCAATGTCTCTGGAAAGATTTGGAAAAACATTGAATTTAATTTTTTTTCACAGCAAACAAGATGTTCTCTGGCAAATGATACGAATCCTTTGTCAAGGCTGTCCAGATGGCCTTTGCGAATAAAATACTGCACACAGCAGTGACATACTTGTTGGACAGACAACTTACAGATTTGGAAACAGCCTTTTGGAGAGCTTCTTCATTAAACTAATAATGTTTCTGGTGATTTGGTTACAAGAAGCCAAAGGCCTAGTTGCACAAAATTGCACAAAAAGGAAAGTTTTAGCTGCTATGACAACCTGGACAACTGTGTTTCTCCTCATGACAACTTGTCTGAATTATACAAAGTCATGAACCCACAATGAAAAATAGATTCCAGAAAGGTCTCTAAGAAATGTTAAACTATACCTGGAAGATGACAAAAAATCTGACGCAATGATTCTGTTACCCTTTTCATGAAGTAAGATTGAGAAGATTGTCAGACGTTGAAAACTGCTTTGGTTATTGCATAGAAGCTTCTTTTAATTTTTTTTTTTCTCCTGCAAAGGAGGTAAAGCTCAAAACAGGAGTTCTTCAATTGATTTTATTGACAAAGAAGTAGTCTCAATACAGGTAAAAATAAAGTAGAAAAGACAAGATGGAGAAAAAACTACAAACATGGCAAATTTCCAAGAAAGGTGAGGCCTTTTAAAATATAATTTCCTATTCCTTTTTTAGTCTCTCTTTTAATATCTTTTTCTAGTTATCTACTAGTTTACCAATCTAATTTTCTAACACCCTCACTGTGTTCCTCTGACATCCCTCTAATGCCCCCTGAAAATTCAGTTTTTAAAAAATTTACCATAGCCAAAATTACCATATTCCATAGCCAAAATATCCTTTTTGTTTTACTTGCATCTTTCTGTTAAAGTAACAAAACAAAATATTACTCTGTGGTGTTTTTTTTTTTTTTCAAAGTAATTTTATGAAACACAACATATTAGAGCAATTTTTCTACAAGCATAGCAATAAGGAGGAGATACTGAAAGAAACCAACATTCTGAAAATAAACCCCATAGTTTTCCAGTTTCAAGCCCCGATATGAAACAAAATTTACCCATGTAGACCCTAAGAGCTCCCTCCGGATCTAAGTCATATTCTTAAGCTGCAAGACCAACAACAGCACAGATATGAACTAATTATACTTTATTTATTTGAATAATACTCCTAGCATTACATGTAATCACCTGAATAAAGATCTGTGTGTTAGGGGTTGCTTCCATCTCCTCCAATGAAGTTAACTGACTGGAGGTAATCCACTGCCTAAGAGTTAATCCCTCTGAATACAATTCCCTGAATTTCTAGTTAATCCACTAGAGTCTACAAATGGGTTCTCTTTTGCATGTATAACATCAAAGTATGCCCACTGTAAATGTTCTCTAGTTAATAAATAACCCAAACAAGCATTTAGCTGAAAAGCCATTTAACATCAGCTGTAATAAGTGACAAAGAAAATTATGATAGAGAACATCTCTTGAAGAAGATGAGAGACGGCAGAGAAAGGGAATCTGATCTGTAATGAATGCAGTTCGACTGCTTGTTTACCCTGATTGCTGCATTGTAGCTAAAGGGGGAGCCTGACAACCATGCAGCGCTGCTGTGACAGCTTCCATTTCCCTAATAACATTGCACCCTTCCTAGTATTATTCTATCAGATGGAGCACATATAAAGTAGTGCATATAATTTTCAATAATATCATATAATCATATGGGCCTTTACGGATGAATAGATTACATGAGCAGGACACTAATTTTCCAGCCAAAAATAGGGCAAGACGAGAAATACAAAGATACATCTAACACTGTTTTTACCTACTTCTTAATGATTACAGACCTTCAGTCTGGCAAAACCTTACTTTGAAAGGAACTGCTATTTTTGGTTTTTTGCAGCAGTTATCTTAGTGTAAACACAGACATTGATATACCCATTATGCAAACAAATGGAAACAACTGAAGTTGATAAAAACAAGTTTATAACCTAAGAGTCCATTATCATCATACAGGGCCTGCTTTTCTCCTTTGAAGTCAGTGGGATTTTGTCATCACCATCAATGGAAATATAATCAGATTCTTAGTCCATATGGTGGATTTGCTATGTAAAACTTCTTTCATCACAGAAACAGCTACTTCAGAACCCCTTGAGTTGATCAGGCATTATTATTATGAACACTACTGTAAATAATATGTTGTATATGTCCCCCACTTCCTATTTCAGATAACAAGCAGATTACACTGAGAATATACAAATATTACTAAAGAAAGAAAGAAAGAAAAAAGGAGTGGGGCAATCTGGAATAACATGGTGACCATGTTTAGATTTTGGCAGTGTAGCAATGCAAGCTACACTGCATTGCAGAATTAGACCTTGGAGAGACCTGAAGAGCTTGTTGTCACATTGGAAATGGGAATAGAATGATATGTGCAATAATTTGCCTTTGACACAGATAAAAACATTTGACTTCTGATGATCAGATAATCAGCTAATAAAGCCTTGGGCTGTGCTAATTTTTTGGAGTGGAATATGTTTAGACAGAATGATGAACAATGATAAGGCATTTGTGAGATGGCATAGTTGTGATTCCAAGGAGTCTGGTAAGGTATTTGTAAAGTCACTCTAACCCTAACAATGTAGTCAGTGTGGAGATGATGTAAATGCAAATGAATCTGATCTCTGACCAATGGAGTATACAATATGAATGTATATTGCAACACATGGTCATATGTAAATTTAAATAATGTAGAAATCAGATGGCACAGTTTATAAAAATAAATGTATTTGCAGTGGCCCCTTGAAGCTTAGGAATATGTGCAGTAAAAGAAGGAATATCATTTAGATGCATGTGGCTGTGTGTGGAAAAGAGGTGTAACGTGAGAGGACAGGGTAAAAAAGCATTGGGTGTGAGAGACTGAGTAGGAGGATAAAAGATGTAGGAGATAAAAGGGTTGAGAGAGGAGAGATATAGACAAGAGAAAATGTATGTCTGATCTTAAAGATAAGGGTAAATAGCTTTGGTTCAGTACAGTAAGCAACAGGAAGCCTAGCAGTGACTCATGTGGCCAAAACAACAAGAGAGGAGATGACACAGGAGCCTAATTTTGGAGAGATTATTGGGGAAGATAAGTGAAAGAAAAGGAAAACATTAGAGAGAAGATTATAAATGAGCACCAGACTCTATACTAAGATATTAGTAGGTACTAGTCATAAAGCAAATATATTTCTATTCTCCACTAAATACTGGTAGGAAGTCTCCATTCTTAGGCTTTTAATATTACAGATGGGTTTAATTTGTTGTGATTCTTTTTCAAAATAACACCAAATAAAGGTGTCTTAAGCCATTGATTAATCATTTGCCAAACTTAGTTTTTAATTAAATGTGTTACTGTGTTATGTGAGTACATAAAGGAGTAAACATCAAAGTTGCTCTGTTCTGCTATTGTTAAAATGGGAAAAGTGTTTTTTCCTTTGGAATTTTAAGTTTTATATTACATGATTTAGCCCAAGGCAAATATTTTTTTATGGTTGAATTATATAGTTCTTGAGAAACAGGTTTATAACAGAAGTGCAGACAATCTTCAAAAAAGCATTATAAACACCAAGTCAAATTACGAAGCAAAGATGGGTCTGAACCCAAACCCCAAAGCTAGCCACTCCATTAACTTTTACATACACTGGATTCAGATTCAGTCTTTGTAACACTAACTCATCCCTGCCATAAAATCCCATTACTGATGTGAAAATGGAGAGCTGAACAAACGTGTAAGCAGTTGCAGGATCAGGACCTAAAATCCTGTGACTAAAATGTGAGAAGTGGATTATAAAGAGAGACTTCTGAATGTTTCATTTGATGCCAGTTTATATTCAAGATGATTAAAGATTAAGCATTTTCAGGTAAATATATGTAAACCCGGGATAGAACGCCTTCACTCATCACTTCAGGGCAATTCATACGTGGAAGAAACCTGCACCTATATCCATGAACCAGAAAGAAAAAGATGGGTGAAAAAAATAGACTAGTGCCATTTGTGTTATGATAGGAAAGGACTCTACTGTACCAGATTCTTTTATATTTGCTAGGTCTCAATAATTCAATAGAAAAAAAAAGTCTTGGTGTGAAATCCAAAATACCCATGGAGTACTGAGGAGGAACAGAGATCTTTTCCATGGGCCATGTTAGCCCCAAGAGAGACCATTCCTGTTCATCTGTCTTTGCAGCCTGGTGTACATCTCTCTCTCTGCAAGAAGAGGAAGCACAGACATTTGAGACATGAGCATGTTGAAATAAACTTTGATATATGGATTCGTGGTTACAGGGTAGGCTCAGGTGATAAAAGCAACCTTCATCATTATCTTAAAATTTATCACATTGTACAGTCTTACCGAATGTACATGTCCTGTTTGCATTTAAGTGTTTTATTTTTCTTTCAGGGAATGGAATTTCTTTAAAATACACTAGCTGGTAACACACTGTGCCTCCATCTGCAAAAAGCAACCTGTTAATCAGATAAGAAAAAAATGGATAAAACACTAGGGTTGGTTGGTTGGTTGGCTGGTTGGTTGCTTGGTTGGTTGGTTTGGAGCATTTTTAAAATGTACATCTAGGAATTTTTATTTCCTTTCTGCAGATTAGTAGCAATTATCTGACAGACTATGCTAATCCCAAAGCAAGAGAGCCACCACTGTCATGCACAAAGTGTAATTTTTGATATACGTGCTCTCTGGGTATCTGCTTACTATTTGTCACCTACAGAATTAATCTTGGCTTCTGAGGCTGAGGTTTTAAAACAAACATATACGTATACAATTCTGCAATCCCTTATTGAGCTGCCAGGGAGCCCCTGGTGGTCTAGTGGTTAAGGATGCGGCGCTGTCACGGCCGAGGCCCGGGTTCGATTCCCGGTCGGGGCCCCTCCTCGGGCAGATGGAGCTCGTTAGCCCTGTAAGGCAATCCATCTACGTCCTGAGGACCTCGCTGCCACTGTCCAAGCTCGCTTGGCCCTGGCAGATGAACCTTAGGATTAAAGGGTGGGCTCAGTTCCGTGCACACTGTGTCTCACCTAAAAAATCCAATGCGCAGGCTGGAAGGTGGAAAGACCTTCCCTGGATCTTTGTTCACGAAGACTGGCCATTATTATTATTGAGCTACCATCAGCAGATAATTTTGGCTTTCAAAAATAGATTTACTTTATTTAAAACCTATGTTGCTGCTTAGGTAGTCACAAACTAAGATATGCTTCAGGGCAGAACCAATTTATCTCAAGGACTGTCCAGCAGAATAAGAGTTTTAATAATCAGAAAGAACTGCTAAACTCTCCCCTTCCCCCTTGTTCTGGGAACTTCTCTAAAAGAAAAAAAATAAAGGGGGCTTAATGTGCTACCCATAAAATATACATTCCAATCAATGCATAAGTATTACAAATGATGATCCAGAGACTGCCTAAAGATGGGGAAATGAGACTGAACCCAATAACTCAATCTGACTAGTTTTAGCCTGCCTGGTTTCTAGCCTGCCTGCAGACACAGGCATGGGCAGGAGCAGGGGCAAGGGCAGGGACAGAAGCTAAGAAAGGAAAGAATGAAGTGTACAGAGAGTACAACAGGATCAAACTTCACTTTACTGCATGATATTACACAACTGCCATCACAGAAGAGAAGGGGAATGTCTGGCAAAAACTCAGAAAGTAGTAGTGAGAGAGTGCGCAGCATGAAATCAGCAGACAGATTTCCTACGGACTTAATCTCCAGACTTCAGCTGACCTTAAAGTCGGGGCTTCAAAAGGGCAGAGAGGGAGAGGGAGAGTGGAAATCTCAGACTCGGGGCTAGAGACAAAGGGATGGTGGAGACTGGATCTGTGTATCATTTCTGCACACAGATGTAACACATTTGTAGTTAATCTGTGTGGCTGCAGACTGACAACTATGTTTGAAAACTATTTCAAACATGGTTACATCTTCAGGGTGGACAGGGATTTACTGCTGCAGCTACACTTGGAGGATGATCCTGCCCCAGAAAAACCCAATTCTTTTCCCACTGCATCCTTCAGAAAGACTCCTTGTGGAGTAGGTCCTCTATCAGGCCTTTTTCCTGATCAAGTATTAACAGAGTTTGCCTCAACTGTGCACCAGTAACAAATTGTTTTCAAACTGCTCTGGGAGATGAGAGTGTCTGACATCCATTGCTGGCCGCAGGTCATTTTCTTAGCACAGACCTATCTTTGGGGACCATTTAACACTGTGTTTCAGCTTTCAGCCTTGAAGTTCTTCCTCTAACCCCTACCCCAGCGACTGGATTGCCTCAACACAGAGGGAGCTCAAAGTACTCCATATAAAAGAACCAGTCGGGTTCGGCTAGGTGATCACTCCCCAGGTGCAGGGACAGCCTGTAAGACAGGGCAATAGGGCAAGGAAGGAACAGGGCCCATAGCTGGTGAGCACCAGAGCGTACAGCCAAAGCAGAAGGATTCAGGCACAGCCCACTATGTCCCTGCTTAGTTCCTGTCCTCCGTTGCCAGTGGGAGCAAGGCGGGAGTGGGGGGGGAGGGGGAATGCTCAGAAGGAGACAGACACTCCCCAGTGGGGATTTCATCCTGCATAGCCCCCATGGGGAGGAGAGCCTGCCCTGGGGGACCCCCAGGAGGAGCTCTCAGCTCCTCAGCCCCTCAAGAGGCTTCATGAGAGACAGACAAACTGGAGGGGCAAAGCCGCAACAGAAGCTCAGAAAGACAGGAATGACAGCCAGGGTGGGGAAAAGGGTCGAAAGAGAAGGGATGCAGGGAGGCCTCCCGCCGAGATGCAGAAATGCAAAGGGGACGAGGGCAGTGACCGGATGAGCCTAACACTTGGAGGTCCGCTCACGAGGGGTGAGGGCAGCTCACGCCACAACAGCACAGCCAGACTCCCCTGCGATCACAGACAACGGTGGTGTCCCACTGGGGAACAGCAGGGATTCCGAGGGACACGCGCGGAGACGGACGCTTGGCTGCACTCCCTTACGAAACAGAAAGAGAGTGGGGAGGGGGGGATAGGTGGCAGAGGGGGTGGCCCGGGAAGGAACGGGGCAGGGTTCCCGCGGGGCACCGTGCGGAGGGCGAGCCGGGACGTGGGCGGGGGTGCGTGTGTGTGTGTGCGTGGGGCCGGGGCACGGCAGGACACGGCAGGACACGGCAGGGCAGGGCAGGGCCGGGCAGGGCTGCGCGGGGCCGCGCAGGAGCCCGCGGGCCGGCGGGCGCAGGTGGTGCCTCCGCCCCGATCGGCTCTACCTGCCGTGCCGGGGGACACCGCCTCTCGATCCCCCCCTCTCCTCTCGCGTTCCCGCTCTCCAGACCACGCCTCGGCTGAGTGTCAGGGCTGGGGCTCGCCGTGTTTGTTTGTTCGTTCTTCTGCGCTGCCGATGTCTTGGGGGGCTGAGGAGGAGGAGGAGAAGGAGGAGGGCGGGGAGGGGGAGGGGACTGGGGCTTGGGAGACGGCGGCTCCTCGGCCTCTCTTATTGCCGCTGAGTTGCGCTCCTCTTCCTCAGGCTGCGAGCAGGAGCCGCCCGGGCGCTTCCCGCTTCCCAGGCCGGCCGGGAGTCCCTGCGGCGGCAGCGCTCGCTCGTCCCCCACCGGGGCAGGTGAGTGCGGGGCGCCGGGCACCGCCGGCATCGCCGCCCCGGGGCTCCGGCCCCGCGGGAGAGCGGAGTAGGCAGCGGGGACGCAGTTTGCCAAACTCCAGCGCCCAGCTGCTCCCCGCTCACGGCCGCTTTCCCTTCCTTATCTCCCCTCCGCAGAGCACCCCCGCCCCGTCTCCCGGAGCCCGCCGGCAGAGCGCTCCCGAGGTGCCGGCAGCCGCCAGGATTTTTTGTCTGTCTTGTTTGTGTGTTTGTTGGGTTTTGGTTTTGTTTTTTTTTTTTTTCCCTCGTTTTCGTTTGGCTTTCTAGTCTCGCTGGGAATGGCAGAGGCAGCGGCGCCTGGAGAAAGAACAAGTGTGGGAAAAGGGAGAGGGAGCCGGAGCTAAATGACAGGATGCGGGCGGCTTGAGGCGAAGAGAGAAGCCAGCCTCTCTCTGCCCCCGGGACTGCCTCTGCGGACCGTGCTTTCTGCTCCTCACTTCGGCTGCAGGATTTAAGGAAGAGTTGTGCGTGGAGGGCATTTTTATTTTTTTCCTCCTTTCCCCTGAAGGGAAAATGGATTGGGGACTTCTCCTGCACTGTGCAGCCCTCACCTTCACCCTCGCCAGGGCTCTGCGGAGCGGTGAGTGTAACGTGGGACATCGGGTCTCAGCTCTGGCGGCTGTGGGCGCGGGGAGAGGGCGGTGGGACCCGACGGGTCATGGGACCGGCACCGACGTGAGCCCGGTTGGGGGGAACTTTCTGCCGGAGGAGGGATGCGGCGGAGTCCTCGCCCAAGGATCGCCCACCCTCGCATTGCCTTTCGATTTTATTTTCTGTTGTTTCGGGCTGTTGTATGAAGCAGACTGTTCATTCTCGTTGGATCGGGGCAGCCAATTATCTTAATAATGTTCTGTCTCATAGGCAATTAAATGTATCTCCTTCGAAATCTGAAAGATAATGAACACTTTAAAGGGAGGGCTTTCTCTGCCCTCCCCCCTCCCACCCTTTCTATTTTCCAAAGCGTAAAGTTTTAGATCATGCCTCTTACTTGCTGTGTGTGTATCTGCGAGTAGTCTTCACATGGAGAGCTCTCTAGAGTACCCCTTTCCCAGGTCTGCAGCTTACGTGCAACTTGCACTGTGCCAAGAGAGGAGCTGTGAAGGCTCACGACTCCCTTCCAAGAGTAGAAATCCCATAACAAATGAGTGATGTAGCTAGCTTACTGTCAAGCAGCCGTTGAAAACACAACTAATTAAAAGCAGCGTGCTCCTCCTTCCCCGAACAATGCCAGGGCACTGTGAATATTTCACTGCATGGTGCAGTTTTAAGGATGGTCTAATTGTGGGACTGCTTGACGTTTAGCTCTTGCACATGAAACAGCTCGTGCGAATCTTCCTTCTCCGGCAAATCCTGAGCAATTATTACTAACTAATTATCAAATATTTACTTTTGCCTGACTGGGTTTTCAATCTAAGTAATTAAAAGAAGAGAGCACCCTCCACTTATACTGGTATATTGTTTTAATAATGGACCACAAGTGGAGTGTCAAGCAAGAAAGAGTATTAAAATCGCATGTTTTATGATGGAAGTTAATCTCTTTCCCAATATGTTTTGAAGAGGCTGCTTAATTTAATCAGGACGAGCTGCCTCTTCCAGTGCTGTGGCACAGGAGCCAAGGTGCTAGAGGCGTGCACCAAGCCTGGCGTGGGGATGCTCTGAGAGGTGCACTTTGCTTATCCCCCCAACCCAGGCGAGGGTTGTGGGCAGCTGCCTCCCACATAAACCTATATTGCTGCTAGTCCTGTACCTCTGAGGAGTGGGAGAGGGCCACCCCATGCTTTTGTTGATAATTTCTCCCTGTGAAAAGAAGGGGAGTAGAGCCTGTTGCTGGGCAGAAGCCTCCACTATGAGTGGTTAATGTGGTGGTCCTGTTGCAGTCACCAAGGTTATTAACCTCCCCTATAACCTACCAGACCTACTAATGCTACCTTCACCTACATGCAGTATTAGTGTCCACTAAATTAATTCGTTAACCTTATTTGGAACTAATGGTCCAAAGTCATTAGAAACTGCTCTTCTTAATCAAGTGTGAGAGAGATTGCACAGAGCCAGGGAGTCTAGCAGACCGCATTATCTTATTACACTGTCACTTTCCCAGAAATCGCAGATTAAGGAGCGCTGGTGGTAGTGAGTCCACCTCAGCGTCCTCTGAAGTGACTCTGTCAAGTGACTATAAGCAGCACTGCTTTATTTCAGGCATTTAACAGATGCCAGACTCTGCCATGTTGTTTGCAGGGCTGGAGTGGGCTTAATGAGACAGGATCACTTTCCGAGTTTGCTTACACAGGGAGGAAAAGGCAAGATTCCCTGAGAGCCCCAGACAGCGGATTAGCAAGATCACCAGTGACAGCTTTTGAGCTTTGAGCTGCAGTTCCTTTTGTTCTGGTCAGAGGAAAACAGTCTGTTTTGCAAAGGCACAGCGGAAATATAATAAGATAGCCTTTCCCAGCAATGTGCTTAGCAGTATCTGGGTTTTGACCATATAGCCGAGTATGTATCATCCCCTTCTCTCCTAATTTATGGCAAATAATTTCTATAAAGAGTATTGCTTTATGCATTTTTGATGTGCGCTTCCTCATTCATTTCCATTTGACCTGTTTTTCCTACAATAAAATCCTGTACATTTATGAATTCATGCTGAGAGCAAGGATTGCCATTTTGCTTTCACAGGGAATGTATTGGATAGAGCACTGCAGCCTCTATGTACCATTATTGGGATGTAGTGATATATAGTCTTGCTTTTTAGTGTGGACATTCTTCCTGTCCATAGTTTACTGTCATGTTTTATTGCTCCAAATTACACAATCAATGCATGAAGAATGTTCTTCTTACTTGAAGGTCTATAGAAAGAAATCCATAGTATTAAAAAAGTGATAACACAAACCTGTACTGGACAGTGGAATGACTGTGTAGGTTGGATTTCTTGCCCCTTTTTCTATAAACCTTAAAATGCAACCCTGACAATGCTGACCAGAGGAGCAAGATGCAGCACACCACACTTCAGTCACACTTGGTGATTCTTGAAACTTTTGCAACTATTCTGCTATTAGAAATAAATCTTTGTTGTTTATGGGGGGAGGAAGGAATGGAAGGGAGAGGAAGGGATGTTGTTCTGCTCCATTACTTTGATGCAGTCTCCAAGCGTGAACAAACTTCCTTGAAAGAATAAATAGGGGATGATTTCTGCTTCACTAGAGCTGCTTTGTTCTCTGCAAGCCTGGGTTTGAAGAGCACAGATAGTTTCAACCTGTCTAGATTTATGGACTGATAAAACAAAGGCAGGGTCTGCTTCGAATGCTTGGATCCACTAAGACAATCCCAGTGGTCAGTGACACAGACCAGGCTTATCCCACAGCTGGGCAGGGGGTCAAACGGCATCCCTTTACACCTCCTCCCAGCTTTTCTTTAAACTTCATACCTAAGAAGATTATGCTTTGTAGAGTTAATTATGTCTTATGTACTCTTTTGAGCCAACATTAACCCCGTTGTGCACGGTTTTAACGCTGTAAAGGGCACTGTTGGAGTGGAGAGCTTTTTGAAAGGATACTGTTTAGAAATGGGGTATCTTCTACTACATGCTGCCTGTCCTGCCGCTGGACTTAAGGATGGGGTTGGAGAAGGAGGTCTCTTCCTTTGGGTACAACGTAGCAGAGATGGCTTTAAAGGCATAAGGATGCAGCATAATTTTGCCGGTGGAAGACTGCGGCCCCGCAGCATTCCCACGGCTACCGGCCGGTCCACTTGGCGTGCGGGTGCTTGACAGGGGGACCGAGACCAGACCCTCTCTGTTTGCTTCCCCCTCGCAGATAAGTGCGGCGACACGATCAAAATTCTAAGCCCCGGGTACCTCACGTCTCCCGGCTACCCGCAGTCCTACCACCCGAGCCAGAAGTGCGAGTGGCTGATCCAGGCGCCGGAGCCGTACCAGCGCATCATGATCAACTTCAACCCGCACTTCGACCTGGAGGACCGCGACTGCAAGTGAGTGCGGAGCGCCACGGCTCCACCTGCCGGCCGCGGGGACCCCAGTCCCGGGGCCGGGCTGCGGCCGCAGGCGCTCCGAGAAGCGTCCTTCGGGGAAGGGAGGAGGTGTGGGGGTGTTAAAAAGATCTTTACAGCTTTCGCCAGTGCGTTTGAGCCGCGCCTGCCCGATGGGCTGCGAGCTGGTGGCGGTCGGTGGTGATGCGCGGTTGTGGGGGTGCGGTCGGGGTGAGGCACCGTTTGGTGGCCTGCTTGCTCTTGTGAGTAAGTCTCCGGAGTTTGGAAAAGTAGTTCCTTTTCCTTTTGCGCCCCCACAGCTACGAACGGCCCATGACAGAGGCAGACCATTCATAAATTGCCAAATCCTCTTAACGTAGGGTTGGTCTGGCATTTGCTCTCATGCTTTAAGGGGCACTGGACTGGAGGACTGATAGTCGTATTTCCCCCTTTCTGCCTTTACTGCTGATTTATGGCCGGTAGCTCTTCTTTCCCCTCCTCCTGCTCTCCAGTAGTGCCCTGAGAAGAGGAAGGGGAGAGCTGAGGCTCCCTTTGCTCCCCTGTCCTCACATTCCCTTTGACCGTCTGCTCCAAAAGTGAGAAGGGGAATCAGAACCTCCCAGAAGCTGTTCTCCACTTTCCCCCAAATCTGTAAACTGCATAGCTTGCCCAAGGCAACGCATGGTCAGATCATTCCCCTCTTCAACATGCCCTCTAAATTCAGCCTTCTTATTTCATGAAGGAAATATTTTAGTGATTCATTATTTAAATATTCTTTGAGTATCATATTTTTTTCATCCTCTTCTGATAACTGCAATAGAGTTGCTGTTCATTAATGCTACCAGTTAAGATTTTCTCTGCATGTCAGAAAGATTAAACTCAATAGCCAGTGGTGTTTGGCATTTCTTGGGCATATTCAGGATTTTGCATGATTTGGTCCCATAAAATGATGTTTAGCTCATCAGGAGTGGTTGTACAGACCATGAGATTAGAGTGTTGGATTTAGAGAAAGAGAGCAACTGTAGTCAAGCACTTAATTTTTGCCAGGCACATCTTTGTTCCTATTATTTAATAAATTGATTAGTTAGATCAAAATTACTGTTTTCTCTGAAAATGAAGTTCTATAATGATGCAGTGTGGTGCTTAGTTGCTTTTTTGTTGTTTTTTTTTTTTTTTTAATAACCGCTTATACATCCACATTTCACTACCATAGTTGAGTGATAGTGCAGGAAAACCCTGCACTCATAAAACTAAACTGGCTCTTCGTTAAAAGGAGGTTTTACTGTGGTGTTGGAGCTGCAGCTCCTATTCACACCATATGTTCACATGCTGCCTTCCCATTCTTTAATTTTTAATGTCTTGTACTTGGGCAATGATTTACTTCCCTGTGTCTTCTTGATACAGGTTTTGCTTTCATTATGTGGGATGCTGCTAATTCTTTAAAATGTTTGTCACTCTTTGTCTCTTAGATAGGAACTGGGAAATTAAATGAAGCATACTTCAGTGTCAAATCCTTTCTCTCCCTTTCTAGAATGCGTGTTTTTCCAACTCTGTTAAACCAACATGGGCTTTGGCAGCAGTAAAATGGTGTACAGAATACAATTATTTGAAGAACAAGTAATCTTTGTGGCATAGTGTTGTGCTAAACAGTGTTAGACTGAGCTGAACTGGGTCCAGGGAAAGGATTGACTCCCTCCCTCTGTTGCTTCCTTCTCAATGTTCATTGTCCACTCTCCCCCCTGCATTATTTCTTCCTCTGAAACGGAGCCCAGTGCAGTAATGAGATGGTAGTGGGTGGAAGGAAGTCTCTACACAGGGTTGTTTGCATTGTCTTTGCAGTATGTGATGGTGATGACTTTACCATTTATTTTGTCTATGCTGAAATGCTAATTTTCTAGGCTATGCTAAATTACTCAGCTGCCACTTCACTTATATTGAAAATTGTTCTTTTTAACTTTAAGAGGGATTGTATTTGTGCAAAAAAAAAAAAAAAGTTAGGACCAGAATAACAGAAAAATATTTCAGCAGCGGGAGTTTGTCAGCAATCTCCACGGTCTGAAATTTCAGCCTCTACTTACAAAATTCACATTCCTTGTACCAAATATTGGATAAAACAGGAGATTAAAGCAACAAACTTGTCACAAGATTTTTTGGTTTTGAGGTTAAGTACATTTTGTTTTCCTAATATGCTTAGTTTATTAGAAAATCAGTCTGCAATCCAGAAGTGTGTAATTTAGATTACACTCTAGTTTATTGAAAAGTTTAGCTCTGGAAATTAATAAGCACTTAAATATGAAATGCAGATAGAAAATGAGAGATAAGGGAATTCATGTCTGGGAACAAAAAATGTCCCATACAATTAGAGTAGACTAGAGAAGATTAGCTTGCTGGCCTAGCTCCCAAAATTGTCTTTATAATGCTGTTCATTGCATCTTGGACTTTAGTTAGCGTTGAAAACAACTTTAACAACAAGGGACCCCCTGAGCCCAGGAAGGGAAACAATGTGACTTTGGAAAGGTTATCTTCTTGTTCCATAGTGCCAACAAGAAAATGGAGAGGCCTTATCTAATTTTAAAAATATTACTCTATATAGAGGGCTGGATCTATTGAAATGTAAAACTGGTGAAAGGTTGATTCTCTGAGGAGAGTCAAAAGCAGCACATTTAAATATTCGCTGTACTGAAGCTGTTCCCAGTTAGTATCTTTGTATATTAGGGTTTGGAATTAATTTAAAAATATGCCCTTGATTTACCTACTTATTATGCTATGCTTTAATGAATAAGTATTTCTCAAATGACTGCTAATAAAATTCATATATGTATGTTTTTCTGACAATCAGAACCATTTGACTTGTTTTAAATTTCAAGTAAACATGGTGAAAATTCCTGTTTCTTTGAAAGCGTTCCAAAGGACCCAACTTTCACAGTTTTGAAGAATAAAGATATGCAAATAATTAAAAAGATGTTCACACAAGCTAGGTTCATCTAATAAAAAATCTTTTAGACAGAACTATTGTACCAGCTTAATGGAAAAACTGGGTTTTGACAGGAAGTATACAAATATGTCAGCCACAGATTGTTATCAAGGACATATATAATGAAAAAATACACAGTCTCTTTTTAACTTTTAACTCTAATGAGTGTTATGCCTCCTCTTGTGGAGGCCAAGACACAGAAATTATGGTTGTACTTTAGGAGAAAACTAATTTTGGTTTGCCATTTTGCCTTTTCTCAAGTGAGCCCAAATAACAACCCTGCATTTTTGGAGCCAGGAACATGGTTAAAATGAATAGAAGAGACAAAACATATGGCCACATATTAGTTAAAATGCTCCAGTATTTGTTGCATGTGGTAAATGCTTTTCAGCACTTAGTGCAAGCTGTACAAGTCTCGTGTTGCTGAAGTATCCTACTGTGTAAATGTAGCCATCTTGAATCTAGTAAAACTTTATACCTAGATAATAAACAAGAATGTCACTGATACAGTACTTTGAATTTATGGAACTTTTCCGGTTTCCCAGCAATGCACACTATCAGCATGATAATTTATAATGGTTTGTGACAAATGTTGCTGAGCAAAGAGGTGTGTGGTTACATTCAGATCAGATGTCATTATCTAGGGAGCAATAAAAATTTCACAGACACTAGGTTAAAAACATTAAGAAAATGAATGTGAAGCTTCAGAAGAAAAGGGCTTAAGAAAGGTGGAGGGTTTGGTAGAGAAAGCCCAATAGTGGTTTCCTTACTGACAAATTATTGACTTTGTTGCCAGACTTGACTCTATTGTTTTACAAGGTTTTCATAGATATGCCGCATGGCACTATTGTTTTATTGGTCATCATTTATAGACGTAGCGAATAAATATCATCCTTGCCTAACACTTATGGATTATATACACAATGCTGTCAAATCACTCAGAATGGAAAAATTGCCCATTTTGGAAACCTTCACATTGTAGAAGGAGAGATGTCATAGATAATTATTCTTTATATAGCATTTGCCAGGGATTAGTTAAAGTGATGAGATTAGAGCTGTATAGAAATTACAGTCAGTTACAGAATACAGAGCAAAAAATACCTATTTGTTTAAATAGAAGAAAATGGTTCCTCCAGATCCTTAAGTAAGGAAGAAAGCATAGGTATCCTACAGGGTGAAACTGTAGCCCCATGGAACTCCCACAGACCTTAATGATGTCAGAAATTCATCCATCCATTTTATTTCTAAATAATGTCAATGGATTTATGCTGCAAATCTGTAGGTATAACAAACTGAGGCTGGTAAAATAAACAGGAGTGAGCCAAGTCACGGCTCAGCCGTTCTTTAGTTTCTGCAAAGTTTAAGCTTTCATTTGCTTTTGTCTAAATCCTGGTTCCTATTCTTCCACACGGCTTTGTGCAGGCTTTGTGCCTCTTGTTCGTTCCTTTAGTGCAGGGGTTGTTCAAGCCCTTTGGGTTGAACCGATGGGAGTAAGACTGTACGTGTCCTTGCTGCCCGTCTGGAGAGCCACCCATGAAGAACACTGCTGGGACTTGCCTGTCCAAAGGGTTCTGCCATCAGCTGCACACAATAGCTGCTTCCTGACTGCCCAGAGGTGCATCTGTGGCCTGACCAGCCCTGAACTGCTCCCACAAACAGCACCAAGGGCATCTCAGGCGTAATGGGGGGTCTGGGCCCAGTGCAACCTCACTGCCCTTGGAAGCAGTGGGAACTTTGCTCTCCACTTCCACAGAGCTGCATCCCATGGTTCTTGAAGGCTGTGGGGAAGGGTGCAGCACAGGTCCTGTGGGATGGTTTACATCTGTATCAGTCATTTGGATGGCAAATATCAGTCAGTGCTTCCTAATTCCCTCTCCTTCTGCTGCCGTTGAGTTCAGCAGGCAGAGAAGTGCCTGCAGGTGACAATGCAGGGTAAGGGATGGGCTGTCATAGGAGCAGAGTTGTTCAGATCTGTGGGAGGTAGAGGTGGTATTTTCCCACAGTTGAGTAAAGAGGTCTGAAGGAGCCAAGGCCTCTGAGCTTCCCAACAGAAATATGGCTTTAGTGGCCTGGCCCTGCTCCACTAAGCATCAGTGCAGGGCTTTTAGTGGATTTCAGCAGGATAAGGTACTTAAGAGAGATGGGAATGCCCCTGCTTGCTCTGATCTAGATTAGCCACCCAGCCCACACAGCTGGAGCCACCCCACTGCAGACACCACTGCCCAGGCAGAGGTGGGCAGAGGTCTGGGCATCTCTGTCAAAGCCATGAGGGGGACGTGGGCACCGACACCCTGGGAAGGCCATACCTGGGCCAAAGGGGTAGCATCTCAACCCCTTTGTCTCCCTCAAAAATCTGCCCCTCAAAAGTTGCTTGGGGTTACCGAGAGGTTATTTGGAAGTACTGAGGGGATGAAGGCGACCATCCTTCATTCTGTTCCTAAACCAAGAAACAAGTGGTTTTGGTGTAACCTGGGATGAGTTGTTGCAGTGGATTTGGGGGCCATGTGGTACCTCATGTTTCTGGCCACACTTTGAGGGAATTTCTGTGCTTCATGTAAAGCACACAAAATGCTTTCTCAGGGAGCATGCTGCTAGACCCAGACAGCCCTGCTGGTGACCACTGCTATTTGGTACCCTCTGTAAGGCTGCAGTAAACTGTGCCAAGGAAAGGAATTAACCCAGAGCCTGGGCAGGATCAGGGAAGCAGAAAACACTTGTTCTGCTCCAAAATCTTTTCCTTAACATAAAGATTCTGGATTATGAAAATATATACAGTGTTCTCTTTGCTACAAGATTCAACATGTATTTGCACACAAGTATCAGATGCAAGTATCTAAAGATAATGCTGTTATTTTATTGTGCTTTAGAGACTAAATAAGAATTGAAACAAGTTGAAATTTATATTGTTTTTCTGATTATACAGTGTAATAAAAATATTCCTTTGTTGTTTATCCAAGCAGTTAACTATTGTTAAAGTCTCTATTGTCAAACTGTTTGACAATTCCTTCTTTTAGAGTAGTGGTTTGAGCTTGAGTTTCCTCAGGAAAAGGTATTAGGAAACCCTTAACCAAACTGCCTGGCCATAGCTAGAGAGTCTGTGCTGGCCTGTGTTCAGGGCTGAGGTGTTGGATGCAGAGCCCGGTGTTGCAGTCTGTGTGCATGGGTGCATTCCCTGGCACAGCAGAGCCTTGACTTGGGTCTCTGTACAGTAGCACACTAAAACCAGTCACATGCAGGTGTTTCTATTAATCTGGACAGTTAAGTGAACTATGAGGAGAATTCTGTCTAGATGCGCTACAACCAGATGCCCTTCAGACAGGAAAAATTTGAGGGTCAAATACGGATTCCCTTAAGCCTAATCCTTCATCCTTTCTGCGGCCAGAGATAAACAAATTCAGAACAGAGGTCTGAATCCTTTCTAAATTGAAACCCAGAGTCATTTGTGTTAGCCCCATGAAACTCACAATATGTTTTCAGTCAACCCCACACTGCTCCTCTCTCCACCCTCCTCTCCTGTGCTAATCTAATTGAAATAAAAACCTATGTCTCTGAAAATTAGTTTCTTAATTATAGCTTATTGCAAGCTATAACATTGGATCATAATTTGATAATTATGATATATTTTTATACAGCTGAAGCAAAACCAAATTCAATTATTTTCTTTTGTAGTATTTCCAAAGAATGAAATTATATCTGAAAATTGGATATACATGCACTCACATGTATATGTCTAGCATAGATATCACACAAAACTACTCGGATATAGGCATATGTGTTATATGCACCTCTTTAGGGCTGTGCCTATATATGTGTATTCATGTCTGTTTTATAGATTTCTTAGTTTATGTAGAAGTTCCTAAAGTAAATCTACTAATTAAAGTGCTAATACCCATCTTAAGGCTGATAATTAGGTATAAAGAGAAAAAGAGACAGGATTAGTGTTCAGATCATGTTCCAAATGCCTCTTAATTGGGTGTTTGTAATCAATCCTGATTGCAAGAGGCAGTGGTTTGGCAGAATAAAGAATGAAAAAGGCTTAGCCCTGCTATTTTCCTGTTAGTTGACTTGGCCGTAGTATTTAGGTCAGGATCCAGTGTCAAACAAGGTAATTTTGTCAGCCTTAGCAATCCTCACAAAATGTAAAAAAACTTCTCTAATGATATATTTTCAAGCTAAAAACTCTCTCAAGCTAGAGAGCTATTTTTACCCAGAATCTTAAAAATTGTTTTCAAGTGAACCACAGGAAAGACTTTGTTCTCCTGGCCTCTATCCACCACTGACTTCTGAAACCATGTCTGAGTTCACTGTGGGTCTTTCATTGCATTGACCTTGGCACTTTTCTCACCAAGCCACAGTTTTCCATCATAAAACCACACAGCTTGGTATAATGATTACTTCTTTATCCTGAGTAACCAAACAATTTTTTAAACAGGGTGACAGATTTCCCTCTTGCACTGTGGGAAGCAAGCACCTGGCCATTTCCAAATAGACTTTTAATGAACTTCCTGAAGGAGATTCGAGAGAAGTTTAATAAGTCACCTGCCAACTTTTTGGGAGCATAGGTCATTTGCTTTTCTGTAGGAATTCACAAAAATGTGAGAATAGCCCCCCTTCCTAAGTTCCAAACTTCCATGGAGGAAATTGATTTTCATGGACAATATCAAAGGTTTTTAAAAACATAACCTCAAAAATCAAATTTCTGATTGTTTTTTACACGTCAGGTACTGTGAAACTCTGCAATCCACAGAGCTGGTTAAGAACTGTGTGAGCTTTATAGTAATATACTTAAACAGGAAAGAATTGTGCACATTTAGACTCATCTTGCATGTTAATATCATTACAAACATTTTACGTAATGCTATAAAATGAAGAATTTAGATGGCTCAAAAGAACTATTGAGAAAATATCTCCATATGTGGAAGAGACACTCATTTAATGTGATGATTTCCTCCAGAAGAAACTATGCATATCCCAGAAGCACAATAACCAGCTGTTTTACAGGGGAAACTGGGTGTTTGTCTGCTGCCTTCCATGCTGACGTGGAGTTGCAGTGGCCACATGTCTCATGCCTCCCCTAAATACAGATGGGCTGAGCCTCACATTGAATGAGAGCCTGGGTTAATCCCTTCCTTACACTCCCAGCAGCTTGGGTTCCCTTGCACACTTGTGCTGTGGGCTGCTCTGTGCCCCCATGTGAAGACACAGCCATCAGAGCTGTGGGGCGGGATGGGGATTGGAGCACCCCACTGCAGGGAGGGGCACTCACTGACCTCGCAGCTCAGCCCTTTACTGGGGCCATGCCCCACTGCTTTTCATCTTTGAAAAGAAGATACAGGTAGTTCTTTTTTTTTTTTTTTCTTTTCTTTGAACACTCCCTATTAAATTGGAAGTTGGTAACCTAGAGAAAACGAGAGAGGTCTATTCACACCCGAGTGATTATTCTGCCTCAAGTTTTGAGAAATGCTCCCTCACAGCCAAAGTTTTGCTCATTCACATAAACAGTCACGCTGAAGTCAATTAAAACAAGAGACTCACTTTGTGCGGGACTAATAGCTAGGACATACATTTCTGGCGCTACACAAATTAATAATTGCTTTTTAGAACAGTGGTTTTCAGATGCTTGTAGAGTAATTTACAATACAGTGGAAGATTCAGTTTCATACTTTTTTGCCTCCTCAATTCATAAATCACCACAAATAGGTTATCAGTTCTTCTTCAGCTCTTAGCTCTTAAAAATGAAGCTCTTAATAGTGAAGGTCTGGGACAAGTTGCTAAGTGCATGAGTAGGAATCAAAGTTTGCCTTATTGTAGGATCTTGTGCCAATCTGTCATTAAGCCAGACAACTTCTACCGACTTTCTTCTGATGTATTCATCTGTAACAAGGGAAGCAGATCAGCAATTTAGAAAAGCTTTAGCTTGATCACCATGCAGAACTGTAGGCTATGCTGCCTATTTCCATAGCGATCACACCACTTTGCCAGATGCAAAATGAGAGGCTTACATCCCTCATGCTAAAAACCCTTCTTAGAGGAAATCCTAGGCTGTCGCTTCATTTGAGTAGCTTTAGCTAAGTCTAGAAAAATATGCAAAGGTAGCTCTTAAATAAAAACTCTTTTTTTTTTCTGTTTCACAGCCATGTCCATAATCTGTTTTGGAGACAGAGGCATAAGATGTATTAGCATGGCAGGCATATGTTCTGATTGCTGAGTGTTTTTTGACATTCCCAGAAAACCCCTGAGACTTTGTGTCACAGTTCTGTAAACTTTATCTATTTGTATATTCATATCTGGGCTTAAATCCAAAACTTCTTTGCATGCATTTAAAGCAGACAGTTTAGGTTCATCTCCTTGTGTTTCAGATGGCAAGCGGATAAATCAGGTACGCGTTTTAAACACTCCACATAGTCTAACATTCTAATGCATTTCAAAAGCTTTCCAATGTGTTTTAATAGCACACAGACTATATACTGTAGGTATATAAAATAGATACAGCGCCACATTGAGCTGTGAAGCAAGTGAAGACAGCTCACTGATGCCAGTAGAGGTGCACCTGCTAGCAGCTCAACACAAAATACCATAAGCATATCGTAATGTTCTTGCTGGTTTCCATTTTCATTTATCCTTCACAGCTATACTACATGATGGCCTTCCAACAGTATAATAGTCATCTTTATCTCATTTCTCTGACATAGTTTTCAAGCTCCTTATTACTGTTGAACAGTGTAGCTAATAGTGCCCAAATTGCTTCTCATTCTTCTCATTATAGTATGTCATTATTCAAAAAACCAGTGCTCTTCATTCTTTCCCACACAAATAGCTCTCTCCCAAACTAAACTTAAAACTTACTTCCAAGAGCCAGTCCCACGTTTCCCAGGCAATTAGGCTCCTTCCACTGACTATTACATTTATACTTTGGACATTTTTACACTTTTTAATTACTGTACCTGTGTACTCCTTGAGATTTGAATATTTGTCTTCTAAGCCTAGTCTTCATGCACAGATTTTTGTACCAATTTAATGATTCCAATTAAGGTTTAGCTTGTGCATAGTTAAAACAATTCAGCACACACTGGGGAACACATATATTCTAGTATGAAGATGTCTTATGTCAGTACTTTTGCAGAATAAGCCTTGCTGGTATCAGCAGTTTGTGGAAAGGACTGTACACTGCTCTCTCTATAATGGTTTCTAAACCGATATATCTATAGTGGCTGTAAAAACTTATGTATAAACCTACTTCTCTGTGACATAACTACTCAAAAATGCTAGTAAAGGGGTTTGGGTACTCTGTTAGCTAAATTAATTAGATTGCCTTACTGATTGCAAGTTGCAAAGTGCATCCATAGATATATTTATATAGATGTGCATATTGGGGGATTTAGTGACATATCAGTTTCCTCCCAGCTTTTATTCTTTGAACAAAACCTCAGCCAAAGTGTCTAACCTAAGCAGTTCCTCTGCGTGCTGTAACTTAGGCTTTCCTGGAAGGCTTTTTTTTGAACTTGCATTACCAGGCAGCTACATAAATTACTGTGGTGTGACCTTCAAGCGCCTCGCTTACTCCGTGGAAATTATTTGTATGCACATTCTCACCCTGTGATCTTCCACATGACATTCAAGATTCTTAGTTATTCCTCCCCCCACCCCTAAAATTACAAAGTAAAAATATGCTCATAGGTGTAACTGCAGGTCAGCTGATGCTCTGAAATCAAACTCTTGAGTGCCCTGAAAATAAACATCGGATTACTAGGTAACTTTTGAATGGCCCCATATGCTCAGCACAGAAAATGAAATATATCCTTCCTTTCTGCATCCCAACTTCAGCTCTTTCTCATCTGAAAGATGCCAGATAATTTTGATTTAAGTATGTAAAGAAAGGAAGGTGTTTTTCATGGACCATATTCTTAATTTGTTTAAAGATCATTCTGTTGAAATTAGTGGAGCCCCAGTAATTTGCATCAGCTGAGTGAGGAGCTGACTACATTTCTACATTCCCTAGAAGTTCTTAGAAGAAAGGCCGGTACTGTAGCTGAACCCATGTTAGTTTGGAATGAAGTTCGGTTAAAGTTTTGCTGTTCAGCAAGACTGGACTGTAATACTTATACAGAATAGGTAGAAGCTTTTTAAAAGTAGGTGTACAAAATCTTTCTTTCCACTAACAGCTTTAAGGAAGTACACAGGATTGGGTGCTATGGTACTGTGGCTCTTTACAGTGCTAACTCTCTTCTACTGCTTGATCTTGGGAAAGTCAATCATCATCTTTGTGTCTCGGTTTCCTTAAAGAGGATGATATTTCTCTGGTTTTCAAATATGTGAGGATGTGGTTATTAGTGTTTGCAAAATCCTTGGAGACTGCTGGGTGGAAATGTAGTGCAGCGTAATAGTTATTTGCCATTGTTTTGTATTGTTCATCTTCTAGCTGTTGATTTTTTTAAAAACTATACTGCTATATAAGAATGCATGTGGCAATCTTTTGACTTTCGGAGAGTAGTGTTATCCTAACAAAAATAAAGAATAGGACTCATGCTCACAAGAGACACATTATCTGTGATGAGAAGAATCTATAACCGACACGGCACTAACTCAAAACTGTGCACCAAATAGCATCCAAATGCAAGCAATTTCAGATGTGTGCATATTGTCAGTGCGAAACCAGGCCATTCTGCAAATGCAGAGTCCCCCAAGGAGCAGTGAACCTAGCAGCAGCAACACTAATGGCTGTCTTCTCATGTGCAGCGAGGGAAAGCAGCACTTTAGAGCCGCCTTGGGCAGCTGTTAAGTTATTCATTCTTAACTTACTTCTATAAAGCTGTTACTGGGTGGAAGCAGATGACACAAAGATATGGACCTGTCTGTCTGCTGTGGGGGGAGCATTCCCCATCCTCGCACACAGGGTGAAATTCTGGCTTCCTTCAAGTGAATGACAAAATTTCGCCTCAGTATTGCTTGGACTGAAAAAAAATATTCTAGGCTTTGGAAAACTCATTTTTGAAGAGCACTTTTCTGGTGCTAGTGTCTCTCACAGGATTTTTCTCAGTTTGGATGTCACTTTCCCTCCAATGCACACAGTTCATTTAGGGGAGCAAACAGGCCCATGAGTTTTCAAGTGTGTTTGTACTGCTAGAACAATATAAATAAATAAATAAATGATCCCAACCAAACAAAACCAAAAGAAACCAAATTAAAAACACAGCAATTTTCTGTTGTTAGAATACATGTAATGTGTGAGGTACTGTGCTAGGTCATCTACCTTGTTTCTTAACCTCCTTTCAGAACATTTCAGGCTGGTTTATGGTTTGTTTGTTCTACCTGATGTCTGGTTCTTCCCTATTTCCTCTCAATAGCTGATGTGAAAATTCACACTGTCTTGAATAAGACACAGGGGTTTTCTTTCTCAATACTGCTCACTCCAAGTTTTGGACATCATACATCAAGCCTTGAGAAATTGTGAAACTTTCTAAAAATCCCTGTATCTAAAAAATTACTATTGATTTCTGTTTCATTTCTCATCTAGTAAATTTTGAGGGATTTTCTGAGTGATGACAATAGCCAGAAAGTTCCTCTGCCCTAACAGAGAAGTTTGGCAATACCATGATATCAGCAGCTGATGCTTTAAAATCTGCAATCAAGTTTCATGATACTCATGCTAAAAGTAATGAAAGATTGTGTTAGATTCTTGATAAAGTCCCAACTTCCTGATGCTGTTTCTGTTCTCAGTCACAGCCTTGAAGTTCCCACTCAAGGGATAGACTTACAGAAGAATAATAGAATCAAAAGAAAATTGAAGTATTAATTTATATTGATTTCACTGCATGGCTATGTTTCTTCACCCTCACTCTATGACCAAAACTTTCAGAAAGCAAAATTTATGCCAGAAAAAAAACAAGAACACATCCTGAGGACCTCATCCTTTTCTTTGAGAACACATAAAATAGCATTAGGAGTCCTATTGTTATGGAGGCTACATATTTGCTTGGCTTCAAAGCTAACTTACACCAATTGGACATAATTTGATTAAATGCCATTAAACACAAGGATGTGACTTTTGTCTCAGGAAGACCCTGATCTGCAAATTACTGGCACGGGTGGGACAAAGATCACACTGGCTGCTCCAGGGTCCTTACACTGTCCCATGGCTGTCCTCTGGTAGTCCTGCTGGAGATAAACGAGGTGGGAGGACACAGAAAAAACTTGCTTATGCCACATCTTTTTATTTGTTGATCAGGCTTATGCTTTCAGGGGACTGTTCTCATGCAGATATAATACAAAAATACAGGGCCAAGTAGCTAACACTGACATAAAGGGACCCATCCTGCACCTAACTATACCATTTTTTATCTGCATGTTTCTAATGAAGTCAGTGAAGTTGTGACTGATCGCTTTGTATTTCCTTTATGGTTTGGGTCCTTCCCTGCTGCTGTTACAGTAGTTGCAGCAGGTCTAATCTGATGTGCACAAGCTGAGAAGTGGACGCATAGCTCTAAACTCAGGGGCTGTTATGAGGACAAAACTAATTTTTGAAACGTTTTTATAAACTGAAGGAAATTTTAACGTCTTTATTGTGTTATTACTTTACAATAATAATCCCAGACTGACCTGAGACCTATTACTCAGTGAGTACTGGCCCCTTGGAAAGTTTCAGCTTGTCAGGTTTAGCCATTTTTTGAACACACAGAGGAAGTCATTAAGGCACATCAGGCTGCTGATTGCTATTAAACTCTGCAGAGAGTTCTGTGCAAAAATCAATGCCATAACAGGGCTGTAAGAATCTTAAAGGCGGGAAAAGCATTTCTTTACCCTCTGGCAACTCAAAAATGGTTTAATAGACTTCGTGAAACCTCAAAAAAGTATCACCTATGAGCTAGGGGCCAAATGTAAACTTCTGTGACAAAATAATACAGCTCAGAAAGCTCCAAATGTGAAAATGAGTTTATAATGGAACTGTCACTGCTGTAACCTCAGCTGCATGTTTCTATGCTGGAGAAATCTCACACATCTGCACATATGCACATGCACATGCTTATTTACTGTATCCCAAGAAACACCTTTTTTTTTTTTTCTGTATTGCCACTAAGGAACCTGGAGGGAAAATGCTTTTTGAGTAAAGTCTGATCTTATATAGCTTTTGCCAGGAAAGTACTACAAGAATTTTCCAGATGAGTTCCATCTCAGCATCAGCAAAAGTGTTGCTTAGATGACTGGCGGGTTTTGACTGTGGGGGAACTACACTGAAAGATGCAACACAGTTGCAACAATTGCTACCAGTCAAAGACTTCTGCAGAAAAAATCTTTTTCGTGGGAAAAGCTAGCTGAAATCGTATTAGGAAGTTTTATTGTAAACATGTACTATATAAATCAGGCAAAGTCCATTTTCTGGCTCTGAGGCCAGTTGCCACAGAATGATTTAAATTCTATCTGTCCAGTTCTCTTCCCCCAGAAAGCAAAGTGGAGGCATTCAGTTCAATTTTTGGCATGAATTTCATTAAATTTTTGATGATAAAATTATGAAGCATCTTTTCAATTTGATTTTTTTCTATGAAAAAAAATTTTACTTAGTTGTACTAAGTTTGTTTCACTCTATTATAGGAACATTTGTGTTGGGAGGGACCTCAGGAGATCACCTCGTCCAACTTACTAATCAAAGAACTTGCATTTTATATAGTACAAAAGCTAAAATGGAGCAATCCATGTAAACCAAAGAAGATCCAGTTATGGTGTTTCAGAACCTTTATTTCATGGCCTATCCCAGCCTTTTATGCTCAAGTAAATACTGGTTTTTCACCAGCTATGCTTATTAATGTTAACATTTTAGATGTTATGTTTTTATTGAAAAGAAGTTTCTCTTCCGTTTTTCCTTTTCAAAATCAAGGAAGTACCATGTAGGGTTGACCCCACCCAGGAGGAGGGCTGAGTTGTAGGGCCACAAGCATATCCCTACATGGTGGTTGCAGAGCCCCACTGAGTCATGGTCTGTCCCCTTGGCTAAGCTCAGAAAAGACTTTTTAAAGAAAGAGCGTGAAGATGAGCCACCTCAGCATTAAGGCTCAGGGCAGGCAGTACTTAGGACCAAAATAGCCAGCTTTGGTCTGCATGGAGGCAAGTTTTGCCCAAAGCTCACCATGGCTGCAGCTGTTTCACAGTTTCCAGCCTTTCTGGGGAGTCACCACTGTGCATCCATCCATGGCAAGAGCATGTGGTTGTGGCTGCAGCAGCATAGCAAACCCTCCCCAAGTATCTGGGCCCGAGACTGAGGTCTACAGAAAGGTATCAAAAATAGGCTTTGAGTTAAGGACTGTATCAAGCACAGTCAATGAAAGAGCTCTTAACAAGTGAGTTGTTAAGGCCTGTTCTAGTGCATATGGTCTGGTCCGGCTGTAGCGAGGGGACAGATTGTGGACCGTTCCCCCAGCATGGTGCTGAGGAAGGAGCCTCCTATACTCTCATTATAACAGGGGAAAATCCACTTTTCTTGCATGGATAATTTAGAAGTTATGAATCAGCCTGTTGTTTTTATTTCAGCAGAGTACAGACAGGAGTTGTGTAAAATGAGGCTGCTGCCTGTCTGTCAGGCAGCTGTAGTTTTTTACCCTGCAGCCTCTTTTAATGTGCATTCTTGGCAAATTCTGAAGAGAAGCAGTCACAACTGTGCACTCAGACATTAGAGCAGATCTCATACCCTAGTTATTGAGCTGAAGACTTCACTCATGCATCGTCCCATGTTTGATGGAGCCATTAAGCACCCTGACCCAGTAACCAGAAAACTGAATTGGTGTCTAAGTTAAAAGGCACTCTAAAAATATGCTCTTGAATCATCTGTTTTTGAAAAGAGATTAATATTTCCTTCCAGTGTATCTACTTTTCCCAGGTGTTAAATAGACCATTTGCTGTCTGCTGGTCTTTAGGATTTTTTAAAGTACATGTTAAAGGCTATTCCAGACTAGCTCTACAGGGTTTTAAGGCATGAGAGACAGTTACCTGCAGAAAAATGCCAATCTCTCTCAAATAATTAGCAATTATCTGTCAAAAAAGCTTCTGAGCTGACCACAGTAAGAAAAATACTTTTCATCTTTGGCTTTTTTTGCCTTCCTCCTTCCCCCTCCTCTTTGCCTCCCTCCCACCTTTTGCCTAGCATTTTCTGAGCAGCCTTTGCCAAAGGAAACACTGATGAAAGAAACTTTCAGTGGCTGAGCAGTTCCCTCTGACACCTCCTCCCTGTCCACCCCCGAGATTGCAACAGACATCTGCCTTTGTACACACCATGTCAGCGTCCAGCAGAGACATTTTATGTTCTTTGTTTCTCCAAAGTAAATAAGAGCAGCACAGCCGATGCAAACTGGCTGTAGACATCCCATTGCTAATAACGGAGCTGCACTGGTAATTGCTAATAATGATGCAGTGTTTCAGCATGGGAACACTCTTCTAGATGTAATGTGCATAGGGCCTGAATGAAGTGACACAGATGGTAACATTATTGCGTATTTCTTTGTAGTGGAAGTTTAAATTTTTCGGGGGCGGGGGGGAGGGGGACATTCCTACATTTCGTTCCAATTATTTCTTTAATATTAGCTGTCCTGATATGCTTGATCTGTGAATTGTGTCAGTGCCACCTAAGAAAATATCAAGAGGAGTCCACAAAGTGAGGAGAAGCAATTGTTTCCACTTAGCAAAGGAAGCACTTAGATGCTGTTTGACAGAATTGCATTTGCCTCCTTTGGCAAGGATGACCCATTTTGATCACACGCAACAGCCAAACAACAGCCAATTTGCAGTAAATCAGACAGTAAACAATTCTGTAGCTGCTGAACTGATTCTGGAGTCCTCTCTCATGAACCAGAGCTCCCACATCTGTACCTCAGTTGTCCAGGAGTGCTTCAGTGCCTCTTTGCAGGCTACAAACAGCAGGAACACATGCTCTGTGGGCCAGCTTCTGGGTTTCAGCTTCCTTTGATGCGTGCAAAGTACGTGCTCCTCTGGGAATGCCCGACATCCTCCATGCTTACGTGCACAACCACTTCAGCACCCTGGTGAGTCAAAACCAGTGGAAGCACACACTGCTACTTTGGCTTGACTGCAGCACGTTTCCTTTGAAAGGTGTTTGGAAAGCTGTGGCAGCACGTCAAAGATAAGAGAGGCAGGAATTGGTTGTATTTGCCAAGTGCCTGTCTTTGTTGGCTCTGTCCGCGAGAGCAGATACCCTTGCTTTGAACTCTCCGAACTTGCTGCATGTTCATCCACAAAAATTGCTAGCTCACCCAGACCTGGAGTGTCAGGACCAGTTGTCCTTCCTGCAAGATTAGGTCATATAATTATATCAAAGTCCTGTTATGCCATTTTACACCACGTGGATGCAAAAACCAGCCAAGTTTCTAGTCTCAAGCACAGGTGTCTAGCAACTGTATGATACACATATGAAAAGTAAAGCCAAACTTGTAAGCCAAATTTCCTCTTTCCACAGCATTATACCTTTCTCATCCACCTTTATAGCTGCATTTCCAGTTTAAAGTTCAGAAGAGTACTGCTAATGTCTGAAAATATCCTGCCTGTCATTCCTTTGCAACTTTTTCTCTTCATCTGGCAATTCAAAACTGCTCTTAATAATGCTGTGTTAAACAATTAAGAAAGAGTTACCTACCAGAGAGGCTTCTTCTTGGCAAACGGAGTGCAGCCCAGTATTAATTTACCTATAGAGTGAACATGTAGCAGAAAGCATTGTTGGCATGTGGATAGGAAATAAATGCAGGGTATTTGCTGCGGAGCTGCTATATAGCTGGTAGTCCAAGGCATGAGCAGGAGTGATAAGCAAGTGTCATTTAAAAATTACTATGAGAAAAATAGTGAGAAAGCACTGAAAGAGCACATAATTTCACCTAATTCATCCTTCCAAAAACTAGATGTCTCCTCTAAACTGGATATGTGGGCTTCTCCGGTGGCTTATGGAGAAAAAATAAATCCCACCTTAAGACTGATCACCAGGATAAATCGCTCTTTCCAGGTGCCTTTATCTCTCTCCCCAGACTACCAAGGGAAAGCTGGCTCAAAGTATCTCCCAGGGTTTTAGACAACTATTGTAAGGTGAAATAAATTCCATGCAAAATCGTCAGAAATGTCTGCCCAAAGTGGGCAGGAAAGGTGGCAGACTTAGATAGCTGCTGGAGCTCATTCCTGTCATGGCAGATACAGAGCTGATTGCCATGGTTGGTACAGGATTGCCCATGTCAATGAGGTGAAAAAAATCTTGCACCTGTTTGGAATTTTTTTGTCATGTCACAGACTTAATGTACAACAAGCTATACAATTGGTTTACAAGTGAATATTAAGATAGAAAATGAGCACTAGACCTCTATATTCTGCTCATATAAAAGTAAACATTTTCTTCAAGAACTGAAACTGTTGTGTCAAAATATATCACATGTTGATGTGCTTAGTAGTGTCAAATTGTGTTTATTTAGGCAGTGTTACCTGCAGCCTCTGTGGCTTGGCTCGAAGCCTGTGTGCGTGTCAGTGGGGCAGGCTGACAGACCTGTGCTCGCTGGTCTGTAGCATTCAGTCACTCCTGCAAAGCACATGCACCACAAGAGCCCACTGGTCAGCAGTTAGAGGTCTTCTGCAGGAAAGCTACTTGGTAGGGCACGGTGATATGAGCAACATCCCTGAAGTGGAAGAGAATGGAAAGGAAAACACCAGAATCTAAGTGCACACAACACAGACTGCCTAATTCCGCAAACGCAACTCGTTCACTTGAGCTCCCTCATTCTTCTCTCAGCACACACTTAGTCCTGTTTAACATATGCTTGAATCCTGCTTAATATAACGTAGGCAGCAGGTGCTTACAATTAGGCACATGCTTAGTAATGTGCCTGAATTAAGGCCCAAAATATTCCTGCTTCAACACACAAGCTGTTGCTATTAAGATGGAGCACTGCACGCTAAGATTTGTAATCAGTACAGACCACACCACAGGGACAACAAAGCACTAGGAAATGCTTCTGTTCCGAAGGCTGTTCATGTGTATCCATTTGGGTCTGATCTCAAAACTTGCTTATTCAGGGGCGAAGCAATGACTGTCTTAGACCAATTTATGAAGCCCAAGTCCTGAAGTTCCTCTTACTGCGAAACTCCCACAGACTTGAAACATGCAAACTGGATGCAGTTCATGGACTCCTGGCAGATTGTCAGGGCTGTGTCCATAAGTTTATGATATATTACTAAATTGTAGTAAATTTGTTACTAAACTGTACAGTGGTTCTGTAGTTCAAAATTCAGGAAAAATCGAGGACCTGCATTTTCTCTTACAATCTGATTTGTTGTCACTACCTTATATAACTAAAATAGAGTGGACTGAAGCAGCAATAGGTTAAGCAACAATGACGCCAGGAATTTCTTTTGCTGAGGCTTTAGCCAGGCTAAGGACACAATGCTAATCTAGGGTTGTTTCTCTTTTTCCTTAAATAATATTTTTATTGAGCAAGGAGCGGATGTCAGAATGGCCTTTTGATCAGCTAAAAACAACAGTGTCTCTAAGGGAATCTTTCCTGTTTATTGTATTCTGCTGCATTTGAAAAATGCTGGTCTACAGTAGAGCGAGACTCCTTAACATACAAGAAGCAGGGCAAAACAGGATGAGGCCAAAATGGGAACTGTATATCACAGGAACTTGGAAGGACAGGAAGTTACAAAACAAGTAGAAATTCTTGATTAAAAGTATAATTGTACCAGCTTGTGCAAGAGGATAATGACTTTCAAATGTCAGCCTTTGTGCCTGTTCATAACGATAAAGCTATTAAACCATATGTACTGTTCTTAATTCCATTTCTCATGGCAAGTCATTTAGGATCCATAACTATTCTGTCCACTAAAATCTAAAGTATTTCTTCAGCAGCATATTCAAACAGTAGATTAAAAGGAGTGGTAACTAGAGCAGTGCCAGCCAGGACTGCCGCACAGTAGTTTAAATCATGTCGGAGATTCTGTTATAAGCCCTACTTTCAAGGATTTAAATATCATCTATAAAAATTCGCTCCCAGGATAAAAGTCAGCCAATGAGTGCATATTTAAACCCAGGTTTTTTTAACTAAAAAGGCATCATTTTTATAGTTTATAAGTTTTATGTATAAAAAGGAATAAGCTCTTAAAACCTTTTTTTTTTGTGGATCTGTGACTGAAAGTAAATTTAATTCAAAAATTAACTCAATAAAAAATTAACCCTTAAAGCAGTCAATGGTTTTGTTATTTCAGAAAATCAGTTATAGTAGAGACACAAACAAGTTACTAGTTTTAAAACTAGTGCTGCACGGTTGAGCTTGGTCCAGCTCTGGGTTGCGAGTGGAAAAATCCCATTTGTTTCAATGATAATTGGATCAAATGCTAACTTCCTCCTCAGGAAGTTAGAGTCTGGAAGAAAAACTATGAGCTCAGTTCAGCAATCACAATGCTTGGTAAAATTTTTCACCTATAATGTTAGTAAAGTTGACTCCAAAGGGAGCAAGACAAACACTGTGATGGTGTCACCATGGGTGCTTCAGCCTTCCCCAGTGTTTTGGTCAGTGTCAGTGCTTAGATCCCAGGCCATGGGATGGTGTTGCTTCCAGACCAAAGCTGGTAATAAAATGCTTTATAATTATAGGCACATGAGAACAGGAAAGCTATAGAATAAGTTGCCATTATCAGATGGTTCAATGTTTGGGGAGGTGAAGATGTTTGCAGAGAATTCTGCAGCAGCTTCCACAAGGCTTACCCAGCAGGTGATATTTATGGACTGTTTACAAGATTTTCACATATGGCATTCTAAAGAGGTTTGTAAATTTTATACTCATCCATCCAGTTTATTTATTTTCCAAAATCTCACTACAAAGGTCAGCTATGTTCTGTCTGTTTCAGCAACTCCAGGCCTAGGGAAAAATTTTATTGTAATATGTAATCTCAGCATTAAGTAGTTGTACAAGTGTGCTTTTAAACATGGTAGAGATGTGTTTGTGTCTTGTTCTTATATATCTTAGACCACATGTCTCTTGGTTTTACACACCATTTAAATAACTGTTTAGCACCTCTTTCACATTCAAATGATACATTTGTGTTCTATTGTGTGGAAATGTCTGTATATTTTCAACACTGTTCAGTTCATGTGAAAGCAGATAGAAACAAACCAAGGAGACAAAGATTATGTCAAAGAGGCTGAATAATACTCAAGTGATCATGATGCATCTGTTTTTCTTTTCAAAATCTTCAGAATAAACCCTTCTCTGAATTTCTAGCTTTCAAGAAGTGGAAGGAAACTCATTTCCAACCCTTCCAGCCTTACACTCTGCTCTTGGTGTTGGGTTCCTATCTCTAAGCCTTCTCTTCTGCTCCAGCTGATTCAGGAATGGAGGCCAAACCTTTTACTGACTTTCCCTCTTACCTGGCAGCAAAACAATTCCTTCTCTTTTCCTTACCACATCTTATCCATATAACTGAATAGATCTCATTCTAAGTAATGAATTGCAGGTGAAATTCAAGTAATGTAAAAGCAGCTACTCTCATCTGGTTGTTTCATTTTGCAGGTGCAAAGCATGCTTGCACACGGGAAAGCCAAAGATCAACCTTTGTAGTCACTGTAGCTGGGAGCTATTAGCACCTCAAAGTTATATTTACTGTAGCTCTTGGTTTAACCAGGCAGGTAGCTAAAAAACACACAGCTGCTTACTCAGTCTTCCCCCCACCCAGTGGGATGAGGTAGAGAATGTGGAAAAAAAAGTAAAATTTATGGACTGGTGGGTTGAGCTAAGGACAGTTTAATGGGACAGAAGCAGAAGGGATAATAATAATAATAATAGTAATAACAATAACAATTATATACAAAACAAGTGATGTCCAATTCAGCTGGTCACCACCCGCCAACCGATGCCCAGCCAAGTGCAGGCCCTGGCCAAATTTGCATCTAGTTTATGTATTGCGCATGACACCGTATGGTGTGGAGTATCCCTCTGGTCTGTTGGGGTTAACTCCTCCCAGCTTCTCATACCCCCAACCTCCTCGCTGGTCAGGTGATATGGGAAGCTGAAAAGTCCTTAACTTAGTGTAAGAACTACATGACACCAACCGAAATATCATTGTTATCAGTATTATTTTTACCTTAAATCCAAAATACAGCACTGTACAACCTACTAGGAAACTGTTATAGTCAAAAGTGTTGAAGATCAGCTATAAGAATTATAAAAATTCAAACAGTTGTTTGAATACTCGAATCTCTTATTCACAAAAGCAATATCATACAGCGCAGCTATTATTTATGCAATGCCTGATTTGTGATATATGTGTATAATCAATTGCAAATTATGTGCTTTTCAAACATCTGCTGTAGTTTATTGTGAGTCTATTAGAGGATATCTAATATTCAGTAAGAAATGATGTGTAAGAAATCCATCACCTCTTTTCTGGCAGGAGTGCCATATAATTCAAACAGAGGCTGTCTATCTTCTTTGTTATATCAACCTTCTGGATTTGAGAATCTGAGGCTTTCTGCTGAACCATCATGAAAAGACATTCATGATGTTTTTATGTCTGCCATAATAAGCCTGGTTGTAGACCAAGAGGACAAAGCAGCTATACAGTATGTGAAAATTGGCACAGCTTTAAACAGGCATTAGTTCAAAGTCATGAAGTAGTGCTCTTAGGAAAATAACAAAATCCATGTTTTCAAGTCCAAATCACAAAATTGTTGTTTTCATCAGCTGGTAATATCACAAGCACTATTTCTTTTAGGAATACTACCCAGGAGTATAGATTCCCTTTGCTCTTAGGAGTCTGATATACAAGCTTTTGAAGCAGGATGTCCGGTTGCTCATAGGATGTAGAGCGAGGTTTGTGATTTCTGGTCTCAGTGTGAGTTTTGTCAAACTAACACAGTTTACAAATTCCATATTCTTCACTGGAGGAAGAACACTTGAAACCACATTTCAGCTGCAAGGTATAAAAGCAGCTATTAAATATACCTACTGTTACATGTTTATAGGTGTACTAGGAGGATTTGCCTTGGGCTAGACCTCAGCAGGTTAAATTGCCTCCACTTAAACTAATAGAACCATGTCAGTTTTCAACTTCAGTGGAGCTGAAGCAGCAGGACAGGACAGCATGCACATCCTACAAGCAGGACCAGGAGAGCTCTGAGGGACTTGAGGGGGAGGGACTTGAACATATTTTCCAATTGCGGATTTCAAATTGCTCTTTAAGAGCTGAGATTCTCTAGTCAGTAACATCTTTTCTCCTCCTGACAACAGCACCTGAGTGCTGCCATGCCCTCTGCTACAAAGTCTGAGGAGCTTTGCAAAATGCCAGAGAGGAGACTATGATTGCAGAGTGTAGATTTTTTGGATTCCCTATTGAGTAAGGTGTCTATCATACTCCTGTGCCCAGGACAGCTGCTGCATGGCTCCCTTGGGGCTCCTGGTCTCAGACACGTGACAGTCTCATGGGTGCGTTTTTCCTTTTTTATTTTCTTCTCAGACTGGAAAAAGTTCTGTTCTCTGTGTGAGAATTTGACTTATATAGAGACAGTGGGATCAGGACTGCAGCTTACTCTGTTATACCTAATTAACCTTGGGAATTCATTTCCACAACACAGAACTAGGCCAAGTATATAGGTAGCTTTACAAAGGAAAATTAAGGATTTGCAATGAAGACATGGAATATCCACAATTACATTTCACATGATACAAAATAATTAAGGGATATAAGCCATAATTGTTCATGGCACAATCCAAGTTCTAACAGATGGGGATACGATGAAATTTACCCATGGGAAACCGATTTTGTAATTGTAGAGGTGGGTGTTTTCCATTTACTTCTGTATTTATTTTAGATGTATGTTTATATTTGTATAAACATTAAGGAAAAGAATCGTTTCATAACCTCTGGGTATTTTTACCATTTGTATAAAATACAGAAGTAATTTCTGCATACTTCTTAAAGAATAAAAGGAAAAAAATTAAAACTCTTATTTTTCCCCACCCACGCATTTCTCTTTGCTTCATATATCCCAGCCCTCAAATTGCCCCTCCCTTTCCAAAAGCCTGGGAAAAGATTCACAAGCACATGTGAAAAATGATAGTTTCACATGGCTGTAGTAGGTTCACATCCTTATTATGTAAATGAGTGGTTTTGGTTTGGGCGTCTCTTTTGTGGTTTTTGTGCAGATGGTTAAATACTTAAAGAGAGTGGGCCAAATAGTTCCTACTGGAATTTCACTGGCTTTGGCTAAACTACACCAGGAATCGAAATAGGCCGTGGAACCAAAATCTACTTTTGCATATAATGAAACAGCAGCCAAATGGGTAATGGGATTGCTGCACAGTAGCAGAAAGGAAGAAGCAGCCATGAAGAGATTTTGCTTTGTCTGTTCAGTAATTAATGAAGTACCTGGTGAAAAACAGATCTGAGAAACTTCGCCTTGCTCTTGGGATCTGCACTTCCTCCAGCCAGGTAAGCACAGAGCTGTGTGTGCTGGAGACTGATTAATTAGCCCAGGCCAGTTGTAAAATCTTTAGGAGACAAGTGGTGTCTGTTTTCTTCTGCACAGGATGCCAAGAGATGTATTTAAAGTGTGAGAGTCAAAGGTCAGTTTGACATCACATACTCCAAGAAAGAGCCCTCGCTTAGATCCCTGTTTCATGTTAGAAATACTGTCTGTGAGCCATGAAGCTGTTGTGCTTGATAAGAGAAGGAGTAGGATTAATCTGCAGCAAGGAAAATTTAGGTTCAATATTATGAAAAATGTTGTAACTGTGAGATCACTTAAGCAAAGTAGCAGGCTGTCAGGGGAGACAGTCAAGGCTGGAAGTGACACTTTTCTATCATCACTGGTTGGGAGAATAATTAATAAGCATTTCCCCGTGAAGGGGGAGTGGCACTCGGCTCCCCCAGAGGCCTCTGCCAAACCAAAGGAGCCGACGAATCTCATAGACACGCTGGGAGCTAATGTCTATGTACCGATAAAATAGAGCTCTCTGAAAGGACTTTTCCAGCCTCTTCTCAGCTTGTATTATGTATTCGAAATGTAAATTGAATGCAAATACTTTGAGCTGTTTGCCACAAAGCAGTTTACAATTTCCTACACTAAATCTGACCCACTGGAAATTTAGGGGCCCATAGTAATAGTTCACGTAACTCTTTAGAAGCTAATTGGGTTAGAACAGCAAAAAGGTCTGCTCCAATCTTTGTGATTTCTCATACCCATTTCTTATTTATTTTCACAAATTTCTTGTTATAGTTTAGTATTTCTAAGTTTTCAAGCATTAACAAAGTTAATGAAGGTGTTAACATTGCATTCAGTGAGAAAATGCATAAGCTCGATGCACAGCTCAAGTTCTAAACATTCTGCTGTGGTTTTTGTATTCAAATTATTCGGGCTTATCTGCTTGCACTGAAACAGTGATAATAAGATATCTCTTTCTGTCTTTGCTCTGTAAAGACAAAATTTGTCACTTCCTACCGTTATACCCAAGTGCAGCAAATTGCAAAACAAATGCATTACCTCTACATTATTTTGGGGATGCAGTGAGTGTTAAATTAGTTTTCAAAATCAGATTACAGGATGTTAAATCTCAGTCCCTAATTTGTGCCAACAAAATTGGCAAATCGTCTTAACAAAGGACCAAAGAATTATTGCCTTGATAATAACAGAAAATTTGAACTTGGCAGTTTTATAGATTGGCCTGTGTCTAAAAACCTTTAGTAAAGGTGGTTCTCCACTATCTCCAGTGGAGTGGTGCTTCATAAGAGCAAACATTCATTTTGTCCACCAACAGGGATTTTGGCAAAGTAAAAGGAGGCATAGGCAACATGGTATTTAATCCATAGCTTTCCGTCTACTCCACCCTACAGAGTCACAACCCAGGGAGCCAGAAGAAAGAGATCAAAAGGCTTTAAAAATGTCAGGCAACAGGATCTCATTTAAATTATTAGGTGAGCTGCCCTCTTGATTTTGACAGTAACAAAACATAGCACGTAGCCTGTTTTCTTCTCTCCCTTGGTGCTAATTTTGACAGACTAGTGCAAATTGCCTGTAGAAATTGTATTTCTGCTTTCCAGCATGACTTTGGACATCATTTGAAAACATGTTTTTGTAAAACAATATAATATTCAAAGGTATTTGAATCATGTAGAAGCTGGAGGATTTGTAACAGATTCTTAGCCAGTATTGACTGAAATAAAAAATTTGACCAAAAAACCCAGAAACCTGCCTTAGGTGAAGCTGATAAGTACTTGAGGAATATAAGAAGGCTTATCTCTAATTCTGTTAAGGGATTCAGCTTTAAAAATTGGGCATTTCTAATTGACATACCTATGATAAAAGGGTTTTTTTGAGTTTCCAACAACTGAAATTGAAACAATCATATAAGAAGAGAGGGTTTTTTTCTTGTTATTTTTGTTGGCTTTATTGCAGAAAGATAGATACAGTTCCAGCCTGATGTCATACTGTGGAACATTAAAATCTTTCTTTCTCCCAAGCTCTGTGTGCAACCTCTATGCTGCTAAATCCTTGTGCATGAGTAGTCTCACTGACGTCAGCAAAAGCAGGGCTGTGCAGTCTAATTCTTAAAATACATCGTGTACATATAAATTCTTCCTGCTGTCATTTTTATCTCAAGTTTTGTATGGTGAAGCATATGGCCTGAATATGAGACTAGCTGAATATTAAACTAGCTTACTGAGTAATTCATGTTTCTAAATCATATGAATAGAGGATAGTACTGATTTAATAGAGCACCAATCAGTCAAGACTTATGTGCTTAAAATGAAAGAAATACAAATACAAGGTCATCAATATACACATGATTAAAGATCACATTTAAAAGCAATTTTCACCATGCCTCCTAATCATGGGTTTGTGTTTCTGTGTGTCTGTGCATATGAAGGGTGGGCTGAAATAAGGGAAAAGAAGGTCTCAGCATCATTCTGTGTTCCTTACTTCTGTCAAGGCCTTTGGGATTCTTTTACAGACTAATAGGGATGTTGCAGATAAGGAAAACAGAATGGCTTAATTTTAGAATTCAATTCATATGAAACTATTTTCACTTACCTTATAGCAACTCTCTGATTTTCTTCTCACAAATATGTTGTCTAAATGCAGATGGTCAGGAAACTGCAAAAGTGAAACGAGCAGGACTCGCATCCCTAAGGATTAAAAGCATCAGGAGACAAAATACATGTTGGAGAGGGGCAAACTTAAGTTCTGAGTGTAAAGGGCACTGGTCATACTGAATGAAAGGCATTTCACATCCAGAATGCCTCACCACAGTGAAGTGTTTGCTAATGTGCTTGCTTCCTCTCGTGTTGCCCCAGGTATCTAAGGCAATTCCTACATGGCAAATGGAGGGAGAGTAATTTATAACGTGACAGACTCACGCTAAGGCTGGCAGGGAATATCGTTAACCTCACAAGTCTTGATGTGACTGAAGAGGCTCGAGATCTGTATGGGAGACAAGTTTGAAAATTAACAGCCTCATTAATCAAATCACAGTGTTTTGACAACTTCATGGTGTGTATGCAATCTATCCTGTGTACAATTTAGCTAAGACTTTTATGCAATGAGATTTTTTTTGCAATAACTTTATGTGAAAAGACTCCATAATTACTGGATTATATGCTGATTGTTAAAGAGTGAAAAAACATAGTAAACTGAGATTCAAACAGAAATTCCTGCTGGGATTATGAAGGAGGTAGCACATCTCCTTGTTTCTATTTGATTTTACTGACTGAACTATAATCACCATCATCACTTATTTAGAAAGTCTGGAGGAAAGATGGCCAGCCTCTCACACCTGAGCTCAGGGACAGGAAATACTCCTCTTCAAAGAATTTCTTCTTTGAATCCATTTGCCCAATGTGTTTAGTCAAAAGTAAAAAAAGCGTGGATAACCTGTGGGGCACCCTGCCACGACACAGCAGAGTGTGCCCTTCAGATTACCAGTTCTCCAAAGCAACAGGTCACTCAGGGTAATTCAAAGTAATTCTGAGTCCCACAGATGTCAAACAATCATTTTCTGCTTAAATACAGACTGTGCCCCAAATCCTTTGTTTTTCAGTCTCCTTGTAAATACCTGTCTTAAGGAGCTTAGGAATACATGGTTGCCTCTTCTGCACCTGGGGATTTATGCAGAAGGCTTATTAATACTTTTGACTATTAATTGTGTAAATCCCTACACATCTAGGCAAGGCTACATCACTGAGTATTTGTGGGTTATAAAGAAATGTTACTGCTTGTTATAATGTGCTTAGTAGAACAAGGCTTGATGTAGTGACAAGAGTAGCCAAATGCTGTATTTCACTATGAATGTTTTGAAATGAAGGCTCACAAAAAATATGTAGTATTTTTGGTCTCTTTGTCCTTCTTTCTCATTGTCCCTCTTCAAGGGTGAAAATTTGAAATCAAAGCTAAAAAGGGTTAGAAGCAAGAATTCAGAACTGTCAAACTAAATATATCTATTTACAAAACATGTATTGAATCACAAAATGAATGACAGTGTCATTAGTACTGTAGCCATTTGAGTTCATCCACTGCCTTCAAACTCTTTCAGGGAAATATCAATATCTGATTTGCCAGTCTGGAAAGCTGAGGCACAGGAAAGTTAGCTGACACTTGGCTTCACCGAATAGTGATGGCAGAGGAATAGAGCCTGTGCTTTCAGCCTCCTGTCCAGTCTCTGCCTATTTTTTTCTGTCAAGTCCTATCTCCCTAAATGACCTAAATAAGCCCCATCCTACTGAGGGCCATCTAGGCCTACGTTTGCAGCATGAAATCTCAGCTCCCTCTCTAGTCTCACAGCTTTATGGCCCTGTTAACTACTGTGTGAACAGTACAGAGCTGTAACAAAACAGAAGGTATACAGCTGACTGAACAGGCAACCCCTGGGCAGCCCAATTCCTTTCCAATGCTCCTGCCTTCCCAGCCAGTGGCTCTCAAGAAAGCAGAGTAACTCCCAGCTTCCAACCTGCCACAGGTTGGACATTTGCATCTGCGCTGCAATCACAGACATGACTGCGGCATCCACAGGGGTGCCAAATTCTTGCCCAGCTAGTGGCAAAGCTGTGGTGGCATAGGATTTATTGTTCTTGGTGGGAATATTCAGCACTGAACAGAGTCTATGACATTATTAGTACCTCAGCCAGTTAATAAAAATAGTTCAGACATGTCTGCCTGTGTTATAATCACATCTCCAAATGCAAGAATAGCATTTTTTGGTGGAGTTTATCGCTGCTCTGAGCAGCACCATTAACAAGCAGTACTGTGATTTTGCCAGAGCACAATGCTGCATAGAAACTTGGTTCTTTCCAGTTGATATATCCTTTTGTTGCTGGCATGAGACGTGTTTCCATGATCCTTATCCCTGTGGGGAAAAAAGATGCAATCCTTCATCAGTTCCTCTATTATCCCTCGCTAGTTCTGATTTTTGTGAATTCCCAGGTGAAGTTTTTACAGGGGAGAGGGACTAAGGTTTGAAATATTTCTCAAAGTTGTCTGGCTGGAGTGGTTCCTATATTAGGCATGCAGCAATCATGCAAGGACAGAGGGCACTTTGTGATATCACTTTGAGAAAAAATGTTCAGTAATTGAGGAAAAGCTGAAATATGGGATGTTATGTGCCAAATATGTGACAATTCAATTCAGTGGAGCTGTTTCAGGAATCTGTTCGTCACAACGTGTTGGTACAGTGAGTCAGACAGGACTGTGCCTCTCCAATGGTCTGTTAGTCTCCTAACATCCCTTTGTTCAGAGAGAGAGAAAGAGGGACTGATTTTACAGCACCCGTGAGACCAAATTCAGGTTAAAGCTAATGAGGAATGTGTATGTTTAATTTGTTAAAGGGTTTTTCTGCATGTTTCAGGAAAGGGGGAGGGAGGTATTACCATTTCCCCCTTGTAATAAAAAACAGGATCCTGTGTCTTGGAAATGTTTACAGTCTAACAAAATGAGGTTATGTTATGTTATAAAATTTTAAAGGGGGACTACGCACTGACACCTAGGCTCAACAGCAGGGAACCCATGAGTTCAGACAGGAATTTTTTTCCTTTTTTTTGTATTTTGAAGTTTTGAAAGTAATGTTTCAGGTTGAAAAAAAAACAAGTACTTGTGTTACAGAGTTTGAGATACTTCCAACAACAGATCCTCCCCCTGCGAGGTACCAGCAATTTTATTCAGAGTAGGGGCTAAACACAATGCACGTACCACCTGGCTCAAAGCTGGGTAGGTTTTTGGTTATTTGGGTGTTTTAGCACTGAGAGAGCAAACCTGCAGGTTTGCCTTTCACTACCACGCTGCAGGGTGGCAGTGTGTGGCAGTACTGCTGGTGCAGGACAGCTCCAGAAGTGTACCATGAGCCCTGCGGGGCAGCGCCCTGGGAGCTGCACCACAGCTTGGACACAGCACTGGGAGGGTTAGCAACAGAAGGATGGAGGCTGTGCTGCCAAAAGGAGTCCCTGAGTCCTTCTGTAGTCAGACATCTCTGTCAGCCAGCTCAGGAGGCTCTAAGTGAGGAAAGGGATGGGGTGTTATCTCATTTCCTTCCCAGACTTCCTACTACTGTTTTGGGCAATTTATACCTTTAAGAATGCATAAGGCAAACAAACCTTGTTCTCCCTAGTGTGTGAAAGCCTGTCTTTTGCATTATTAAACCATAAAGGAAAGCCTGGCGTTATCTCACTCAGATTCTCTGCACGTACAAGAGAATCCGGCCCAAATACATTTCACAGCTTGTCTGTCTGAGTTAGTGTGCTGCTTGCCATGAGTGAAGGAGAGAATCAATGCTTAATACCACAGAGTCTTATACAGATTGCTCTTGTATGCTTATCACTAGTAACTAGGCAAACAAAAGTAAAAGTATTTATAGATACCTACTGAAAGTGTAAACTAAACAAAAGCCATCAATTCAGGATTTTATCCATTTAATTGCAGAATAAGTGCTTTCATCAGTTGTATAATGGTTTATTGACTTTCAAGGCTTATTTATTGTAATGATTAAAGAAGACTTAGAACACCACTCTCTTATGGGTTACAAAAGGAGAGAAGTTGCGACACCATTTATGTTTGCAATTCATTGAGTTACTTACAGGTACCCTCGATCTATCAGGTAATGCAATGTTATAGCTCCATTTCACACTGCCCATTTCCCTAAGCAGAAAGCAGGGACAGAAGTCTGACCCATGAAATGCCGAAGACAAATCAACATCATTATCCCATACTTTCTTGGACCCAGTAAGAGCCCTTTCCAGAAGACTGTCTTTTTTTAGATCATAGCTGTCGAAGCAGTCTATACAAGGATTGGAGAGTGGTTCTAGGAGAACATTACTGCTGACCTCAAAAGCAGCAATTTCTGTGAGTGTGTTACTCCTGACTTAGGTTTTGCACTGCCCTGATTTCAAAGACAGGGGTCATCTCACAACCATGCAGCTCTAAACAAGATTTAGCCTCCACTGAGTATAGGTCCAAACGCTCAGCAGATTTAAGAGAGGGTATGTCTCAAGAAGTTGCACTGATGAGGGAGGAAAAGGAAGTGGAAAGAAGACAAACTTGGTCCCATTTAATGAATACTTCCTTGACATTTGTGCAGCTCCCGCTGGGGATTTGAGCTGGCACGCATGTATGCAGTGTGGTCCCAATTACTGAAACCATGAGCTGTGTATATGTTTGTGTTGTGTGGATGTCCATTACTCTGCTTGCTTTCACAAATAAGTACTAAGTACCAAAAGAAAATGAAGCAAAATTTTTTAGTAGACACTTGTGAGTTGTGGTAGGTTTTCCACTTAATTTTCCATTTTAAATTAGCGTAGGGCAATGCACCTCAGATGCAATGCCACTAAACTCTGCAAATTTGTACCAGAGATGATGCTGATCTGCTGTGCACATTTTCCTTCCTGTAAGTCATTATCACATGCCTCTCATTTCTAAGAAAGACATTTTTATGAGAGGTGGATCACTGGGGTGGGTTTTTTGCATGGCTGGTTTGCCCCACATTCAAGCTATAACAGTGCAGTTTCACTGGGCGCTGGGTCATATGGCTGACCTCAACTAACAAGCTGTTCCTGTTTTTAGGCTACTGGGAATGTTTATTGGCCACTGTTTTCCTCCTTTCTAAACACGTAGTTATTTCTCAAGACCCTTATAAATCATAAGGTCAAAAACCCCATAAAAACTGTGACATTCTCTGTGATATAGGATACAAATGAGCTAAACTCAGGGTTAGCAGCTTTAAACATCTATGGTATATTTTATCATAATAGAAATACATTAATTTAAGTTATATATACTTTTTAGTTCAAGGATACACACAATAAAATGGCAATAAAGTTGCTCAATGGGACAAACTTTTAGGTACTGATATTTCAAATCGGTGCAGTTTAACTGTGAGCTCTATTACAAAAGCAATGTACTGTAACTCTGTATGAAACTGAGTTTAAGAGAAATAGTGATCTGTTTGCAATAACTATTAAGTAATCATGCACTTTATAAGAAAATGATGCTGAGGGTAATATTGAATTTCCTAGTGTGAATTTCAAGAGCAGATCTCAGGGAATGCTCTGTACTCATGTGTTGGATTTACACACTGATGTGTGCAAAACCCTACTTACACCTATAAGAAAGTTATCAATAGGAGTTTTATTTATAATGTCTCTACTGAAATTAGACAACAAATTGGTAGATAAGAGTTAGTAGCAATTACTATAGTTAAATTTGTGTAAAGGTTTTCACTCCGCCTCCCAGTTCTCATATGCTTTAGTGGTTTTGAAATGTACATCTTCAAGGCTGAAAGTTTCCCAGGCTGCCTCTCTGTTTGAGAATGAACTTCGGAAAGAAACATCTGAAATGATTCAGGTCTTTTTCTGTAGAAAGAGTATAAAAAATATACACACAGAAACACACACATACGTGCATACACACATTCCAAAAGAGAGGAAGATAAACCGTGGGACTTTTTCAGCCAGCTTTTCAGACACACTTACTAAGATCAGAAGGCTGGAATTTGAAAGCACCGTCCTTGAGTAAATGTTCCTTGCACTGCTCTTAGGAAATATCGTTTAGATTTCACAAAGCCAGGGCTCCTTTAAAGTTGCCAACTATAAGGATTACTCATGCAGCTTAAGGGTTGTTTGTTAAAGTGGCAGTGTACACAACCAAATGATTTTGTGCTGAGATAACATGAGACATGCAGACGTGGTAAGTGGGTTGATCTCTGAACTACAAATGTTTCTTATTCAGCTTTGTGTGCCTCCTGTGCCAGAGAGCACTCCTAGTTGCTGTGGCCAGGCACTTTGTCTTTGCAAGTTTGTAATATATGAAAGAAGTAAGGAGAGATGGTTTTCATCTGTAAGTGCAAAAAGAAGTCTGCCAAAGGTCTTCTCAGCATTATGAGAATATTTACCTAATAATGCCACATATTTCACACACTTTAGGACTCTGTTTTCAATACAAGAAAACCTTGAAAGTTTTGATCCCCCCCTTATGTAATTTAAACTCTTTTTTCCTAGATGATAGCTTAAGGAAGTCTACCCCTCCTTCCCCCACTAAAAATCCATGGGAAAAGCCCTAATACATGCACAGAATGAAGCACTGAGAAGTCAAAAGTTTCAAAGCCAAAGCTGTATTTTTTTCCAATAACTCCACTTGTTTCTACATATATCTAGTCATGTGGCTATATAGGGGGTTGAGATACAGTCAAAGAATCAGTCCACTCATTTACATGTGTCACATTTTCAGGCAAAGAGGACACATTGCAGTCATTTATATCAGTACAGACTAGGTACATGAAGACACTAATCCCACAGTGGATTTTTCACTTGGCCAAAGGTCTACCCAAAGGCCATGTGATGCAGAAGTCACAAGAAACAGAACAACACTGAGAAATATTGAGTTCCAAGGGCCTAACACTGCATCCTTAATATTCTCTTAATATGGTTCCTAACTGGAAATAAATGAAAATGCCCATCATTTTACTGCATTTACAGAGCTTTAGGACATGGTTGCTATGGAAGAAAATTGCCATAACTTCTGTTCTAAAGCTGATATGTATGTCTTCAATTTCCTTTTTCCTTTAGCCTCTTTTAGTTTCATTAATTATAGGTATTGGTCAGAGAGGTTGTAGACAACCCACAAGGGACAAATATCCGAGTTTCAAAAGTGTGGAACTTATTTTATGTTCTGAACTTTCACAGGTTTTGTGGAAAGCTAACATCTACCTAATACTTTTAAAAGTCGAGTTCCTAAGGTTATGATTAATATACTACATAGATCCCAACAGGGTAATTACAAATTAATCAGCAGTTCAAAACTCCCAAATGGAGTACTAGAAGGTTGCCATCACTTTAAAGCATTCCTTTTCTACTTTCATGGAAAAAAAAAAGAAATCACAACTGATTCTGAACTTCATTTGATACAACTCTTTCTCTGTTCTTTAGGCCTTCGAGGAAGCAAAACCAAAGCTTCTATAATTCTACCAATTAGGCAGGCTTTTTAGTGAATACTAACAGCACTAATCCAACCACAAATCATTAAACTAGTTAGACAGTTGAAAAAAGTATTTAATGGATATAGAGGTATGTAGCAGTGTGAGTGTGTATATATGCATGAGTCTCTGTATACAGGTAATTTAGTCTAGTTCTCCTACAGAAATCACACAAACCTATTTGTGATTCTGTGTGAGACTTTGCACCCCTTTCTTTCAGTCATTCTATGGCTCAGGAAAACTTCCAAGTTTCAAGCCTCTGTTAAGAAGCTTTATTTGAAACCCACAGAAACCACTAGGAATCTTTCCATTATTTCAGGAAGAGCTCTTATATTTAAAACACGGGATCTGGCTATCGAGGCTTTGTTCCTTGGTGTTTGCAAAATTTCCGTAAGACTGCTGGCACTCAGTCTCTCTCTTCTGTCTCCACATATGTAAAATGAGAATGACAACTTTACCTCAGAGGAATGTTGCAAAGCTTCGCTTATAAACAGATTGGCATACTTGGATGAAGTTGCTCAACTAACGAGAAGTGTTCTGATTGATGGGCATCTCCTGGGAGGTCATAGAAACAAAAACAAAGCCATATAGTCGAGGTTTCAGGCATGTTTTGTTTTGGTTTTTTTTTTGCTTGCAAGAGCCTACTCTCATGCAAGACGGCTGCTTGTGTCATCTCTTTTCCTCTCTTATCACGTAGAATATCTTTTCAAATCTAACCTTGTCAAATTAGTGGCTTAATACCAAACTAAGCCAAAGCATAACCCTCACACCTGAAATGTCCACGTGGAGGAACCTGAGGTACAGTGAGTAATAACGAAATTAGTTTTTTAAAAGTGTAATTTCTTTCCAGTGAGACACCTAAGCTGTCTCAATGTAGATAAAGTAACTACCAAACAACCAGCAAAAATTAGACTGCATTTCATTTTGTGAAGAACACTGGAAAGTTGGCAAGAGGTAAGATTTTGCAGTGAAATAGGGAAGTGAACAAGTTGTAAATGACTCTAATATCTTCCAGATGGCATATTTTACTTGGGAACTGAGTTTAGAGTAATTAGAGGCATGTGAATTTCCTATAAATACTAGACTTCACCAGTTTGACACTAGAAAGCTCCTTCGTCTCTGAAGTCTTTAAACTGCTAAGTGTTTCTTTTTCCCCCACTTAAAGTGGAAGTCAAGCATTTGTAAATTTGTCTTATTTGACAGACAGAAACCTTTTCCATAAGAAGATAGCATTTTTCTATGCCAGAAAGTTATGAACTGAAGTTCCTCACTGAAGAGGTTTAAAATTGAATGTTTCTTCCCAGAAGAGATTTTCTTTTTTATATACTGGGATCATTGTATTATAATTTATTACAGTTTATGGCAAGCAGTGAAATCAGTGGAATTTGCCCTAACTTCAAGATCAAATCTTTTCATTGGTAAAATGCTTTTTGCAGATAGAAGTGCTGAAGACCTTAGCAGATGAATTTTGCTTTTACTTCCCCTAGGACACCGCAATACTAAAATGGCAAAACCTGATCCATAACCTCTGATTCTTCTTCATTTTCTGCATGACATTGTTTCATACATTCCAAAAAGTGAATCCTGGTGTTCTCATTTCTGTTGAAGTATTTTCCAGGTTTTATTTGGTATAAATAAAATAGAACTAAGTAAATACATGGTAAAATATTCTGTCACCGCTTGCACCCTCTTTAGCCATATATCAGTGTAAACTGACTTAGATCCATTGACATAAAGGGGCTAATCTCATTTGCAGCAGCTAAAGATCTGTCTACTGTTCTCAGTGGAGCTGTATAGATAAAAGTGCAGATACAATCTTGCTCATTTAATTCAGATCTTCAGTTCTGCCAATCCCAGGTATTCAGAAGGCATGAGCCAAACAACAAGGAGCATGTGATAAGATGAAGAGTAATCGTATTTTAAAATAGGAATTATTATTTTTATTACTTCTGGGCTTTGAAATTTTAGTGGTTAAGGTATGTTGCATTTCAGACTCCTTTGTTCAACAGAGAATTAAAAGCTTAATTTCAAAGTGCAAAGGCAAATCCCTATGCATCCAATGATTCCAGAAACCAATGTAATAACAAAACTGTTGCTAACATGAGCTGGAATCAAACTGTTACAGTGGGTAACTGTAGACCTTCATCGATGTCTTTGTTACATCTTTTCTCTTTTTCACTGCAGCATTGTCTTGTACTAAAATAGACCCTTAGTAGTTCATTCTTAATGGAGACCCACTGTCAGTTAATGGCATTAGTAAATTACTGAACAGTGGCCAAATCCCAATGGCCTTATTCCCAGAAATCTTTTACGTTGACAGGACCTTTGTATGAGTAACTTCAGTGAATTTTGGCCTTGGGTGAAAACCATAAAAACACCAGCTCAAAAAGACCAATGGAAACAAAGGCTCCCCAAACTGACAGTAAATTACAAATCATTATTTGATTGCAAATTGTGTATTTAAATATCCAGGACTTTAGAGAACCCTGGGATTTTGATGACATGTTCTCTCCTTCAGGAGATTTCATCCCCGCCATGAATCCACTACAAGCAAAACCAGTTTAAAAGCCTCCTGCCATGGGCACTGCCTCCCAGCTCCCCCTTTCTTACAGTTTGAAATGCCTGGCTGATCCTAATTCAACTGTGTGTCCATATGTGGATTTGAGGAAAAAAGGGAGAAAGGGGCGGGGGGGGAGAGAGGGTGGAGCAGGAGTGGAAAGAGAGATGAAAGTACAGAAAGAAAGGAAGAATGGAAGAAAGGAAGAAAGGAAAGAAAGGAAAGAAGGAGAGAAAGGAGAGAAAGGAAGAAAGGAAAGAAAGGAAGAAAGAGAGAAAGAAAGAAAAGAAAGAAAGGTCACTTCAGTCATCCTGTTAAAAACACGGCTACACCAACAATTGGCCTGGCAGGATGGAAAAGAGAATCTCCACTGGGAAGACTGCACTGAGTAATGGGAGCAAGCAGCCAGGCAGGAATGCACCATGCAGGACCCCATGGCACACTTGAAAGGAACTAGGAAAGGAAAAAAACCCTTCAGTTCCCATGCCACTTGGTGACTAGAGAGTACCTGTTCCCTGCTTAGACTTGTTGCGGACACAGCAGTCACTCAGGATCCTCCAAGGGCCACATGCTGCTTTCACCTCCATCAAGCTGTGTTTTGAGGCCCATGTGTGAGCCCTTGGTGCAGATACTTGCACTGACAGCCCCTACAGGGAAGGCTGTAGAATGTAGCTCCACAGAATGGGGCAGCCCCTCAATGCCCATTAGATGGGTCACCTTCCAGGAGGCCCTGGAGAGCAGTCAGGCTCTATAGAGGAGGCTCTCAGATGGAGAGAAACCCAGCAGATGCTGAGGTTCCAGGCAGAAAATCAGCCCATTTGGGGCTGTGCTTAATTTTTTATTTTTAACAACATGTACTTTTTTTTCTTGTTGCTAATAAACTGGGATTAAGGTTGGTGTCCCTCAAGTGCCTGCAGCTCTTAAGCTTTTAGCTCTGGGATACAGATTGCCTTATGCCACAAGCACTGCAGTAAATCCCACACCTCTAGCCCTCAGTAACTAATGGGGCACAAAGACACAGTGTAGAACAACTTGAAACTCTTTATTTAGATTTCCTTTTGCAATGCCTTCTGTTCAGCTAAAATGGAGCCCTGTGAGAAATAAAAAAGAAAATTCTTTATAAAATAAAGGCAAAAGAAAGATACATACAAAGAAGAAAATTCCCAGAACAGAATATAGTCCCAGAATTAACCAGGGTGGATGATTTGTGTCATGGAGAAATTTAGCAGCTTGGTGGATGTGGAATCAGAGTGATAAAAGAAACAGACACTTGGAAAATTTTTTCATTTTAACAGGTGAATAGCCAAAGTACTCATAACAACCCTATAGATCATAGTAGGCTGCAGAAAAATATGGCATACTCAGATATAAATTGTAGTTGTATATGCTTCACTGATTGCTTCATAAAGTTAAATGGCAGATATTTACACTTCAGATGAGTTCTGCCTATTTCTTGGGAAGGAATTTTTTTAAGCGAAAGATGTAAGATGTCACTGCCCTAGTAATAGGAAAATGTGTAGCTTGGCAGGGTGACTGGCTTCAGCAGCAGATGGGGCTTTCCAGCATTTTCATTTGCTTTCTGCAGTACAAAGTGCTGTGGTCCATTTCAGGGGTCGTCAGCATGTTCAAAACTGAGCCCTGACATAAGCACTGTTATCATCTACTAGAGACTGAAACTAGAAGATTCACCAAAATCTGTATTCTGCAACTGTTTATATTATTCACTGCTCAATGCTCACTTTATAGGTATTGCTTGGCCTTTTTCTCGAAAGCATAACTTGGGTTGTCCTAAAAAGAACACAGTTTTCACAATTCCCTGAAGAATTTGTAGAGGAATTCTGAATTCCCTCATTTTTCCACTGGGAATCTGTCACAGACATTGTTTTACTGAACCATAAAATTAGGACCAACTAGTAATGGTATGTTGAGGCACCAGCTGGGAGGAGTGGGAAGTGTATGTGAGCTGTTGCACTGCAGCCTCCCATCTGAAAGCCATGCACTGGCCTTGCACACCACAGAGGCTGCAAACAGAAATGGAATATCTGGAACGACCCAGACAAGCAAAAATGGAACAGTTTTGGCATTGTGGCATAGAGGTTTCATGAATGTATCCACTGATTGTCCCCTCTTCTGGGCAGGCATCTCCTGTTTTCATACCTGAACTTGTGCTCTAGTCTTTCACCTGAAACTACCCTTCATGGTTAGCACCATGTTTATATTTACATCTCTGTACCATAAGCCCTAAAGGACTATAAAATTACAAGAAATATTTGCCACACCATTGACAGCAGTAACTGAGTGAAGAATTGCCAAATGGGAAATCCAAATTTGCAAACTCAGTTTTCTGGGCTGTTTGCCGAGTCTGTCTGGGCGCTGCAGAGGTGACGCATTCAGCCTTCTCGCGAGGGTGCCAATGTGCCAACTGCATCCCTGGCACAGAATCTTCCGACAAACTTATGGAGAAGAACTGTTACCAAGTCCAGAGGGAGATGCAAGCTGCTTTCTGAGCTTCCTTGGCAGCAACTCCATTTCCAAGTTGTGACTGTACTTTCTGCTTTTTACCAGACCAGTTGTTTGTGATATGCTGTGGTCTCTGGTAGGATTTTGAAAAGTGCAAAAATGACAGCGGGACGTTGGTTTCCAAGTATAAACTAGTAAAATCCAGAGTAATTTCATTTCCCTAAGAAAAAAGCAATATAAATACTCATTTGCTGCAACCCAGATATCATATGTTGCCACCAGTGTGGAAGAAGCGAAATCCATTCACTAGCTGCCAAGGGAAAGACATGATCCTTAGAACATGAAGGTTGTAGGGTTCACCTCTAAAGCTTCCTCTTTTCAAATTATACTTCTTACCTATTGTCTCACAGCTATATTTTTTTTCTATCTGTCAGTAATTTTTCCAAGCAAAAGAAAAAAATTGAAAAAATCCTCCAATCTTCCACAGGGTTGCATGACCTATAACTTGCAAAAGCCATTAGAAGACAGCCTTTTAGTAACCAAATTGTGTAATTTACAAATGCACAGCAGCCATAAAGAGCACCATAAATTACAAATCTGTCACTATAAGGGATAATGGAAAATGTAGGTAGGCTATTGCTATAAAGGAGGAAACCTAGAAGAGTGATAGAATTTAATTTGAATGGGGTTTTTTGCCTAATTTACTTCATATAATAGCAAAATTGGTACTTACAGGTTAGTTATTTTTTGGTTGTATATGGAAGACTTAGACTATCTAAGATTATTTATTTTTAAAGTGTAGAAGATAAAAACACTGAATCCAAACCTTTGGAATTTTTTATCTTCTTTATACATGAAGGAAAAAGAATATAAAATTTGCTTAGCATTTTTTCATACCATTTGAAAATTTATCTACTGTTGAGGCTGAGCAATGAATTGTACCTAGGAAACTGGTGCAATGTCATCATGGGGAGAAGAGCAAACTGTCACTCAGATGCTGTGGGTTTATACAGTTACTCTTTAACAAGGAATTAACTGTTTGGAGAAAGATTGTCTTGTCTAAAATTGTCAACATACATTTTTTTCCTAAACTCTAAAATTTACCAAAAAACAAAACAAAACAAAACAAAACAAAACAAAACAAACAAACAAAAAAAACCCTCAATAATTCTGAGATCTCTTCACAGCTCTCCTCCTAACTTTCAAATCCAGTTATACATATATCAGAAAGAGATTATAGAAAGAAGTCTAATTTTAAAAGATGCAGGCTACTTAAAGTATCTGTGAAATTATCTCAGAAATGCACATTTCCGCTTTGTATCTCCACCAATCTGCACTGGGACACTGAAGCCAGTGAGCTGAGCAATTGCTACTAGAAAAATCAAATACATAAGAGGAAATGCAGTTAACACAATATTTCACATATGTTAATGCTTACAGTTCCATCAGTGTCAGCTTTATTTTCTACTTGATATACACCAAAGCTGGCACACAATTTTAACTGATGAGGTAATGTCATTTTTAATTTAAGGAGCCTTAAGCCGTCCACTTTAACTAGTGATATCATCTTTGCAGCTGTCTCATGGGACTTCATGTAAACATAAGTAATGTGCCCTGGATGGTTTGGAGCAGAGTTGTTAAAAATGACATTGGTCATCATGAAGACATTTTTTTTCCTTTGATCTCTTTAAGAATGTCAGACACACTTTATTGTCCTGTCATTTTTAGCTCTTCCTTATGTATTAATATGCTTGGAACATTTCAGTGAGCTTAACAGTAGAATATAAAGGCCTAAACAAATTAATGGCAACATTTTAATGTCAGCCGTAGTAAGATAATGAAAAGTAAATGAGATTGTCTGGCTAACAGCAACTTGTTAAATGAAAGGGCAGCGTGGCTGAGACACAGAGACGCAGGGGCAGGGGAAAGCCTTTTGCCGCCGTCTGAAAGAGGCCCAGAGCACAACCCAGGCTCCAAATGCCACCACGTTCTAGGATAAGATTAAACTGATTCTACAGATTGAGTCTGCTCCTCCTTCCTGTCTGGGGTCAAGTGAAATCATCTGCTAATAAAACTTAAGAACAGACCTGTCTCTGCACCTGCAGCTTCTGCCTCCTGTGACTTTCATTCTCCTTTGTATTCCCTTGGCTGGTTCAGCACCACCAACCTGCTGGGTTCACTCTTCTCAGCCCTTGGAAACCAAATCTGTCAGACCAGAGTCCACATAGTGTTATCTCTGCTGACAGAGGAACCCTAATGTGTTGCTCACAGGCTAACTTTTACTACCAATCATTATTGCATTACTATATGCTTTTCCTTATACAGTCCTGAGGAATGAAGGAAGCAACCAGGGAGGTTTTAGCCCAGCCTGTCTAGTAATCCCATACTGTACAAGTATGAATATTATAATGTTCACTTCTTGATTCAAATACCTAAGCAAAGGTGATTTGTACTGAAACAATTTTTGTCTGAGAAAAGCCAAGTGCTGTAACTGACTTGTGGATTTTGTGATTTGCTACAAACTATTTGTCCAGATAACAAGGAAAATAACAGATTTTTCTACCACTGATCTGCAACATGGCAGAGTTTTGAACAAAATCTAATGTTTAGGGATTTATTTATTATTCTGGGGACATATGTTTGGAGGACAGCATATGGAAATCAAAGTATTGTTCATAAAGAGCTCCAGCCAAAAAGACATTTTTGAATTCATAACAGAACTTCACAGTTTGAAAAGAATGCTATGCATTATGTATTGATAACAACACTACACAGACAAAGGAACACAATTTAATAATACAGAATTGTGCTCATGAGATTTCCTTTTTTTTTTTTTTTTTTTTTTTTTTTTTTTTTTTTTTTTTTGTTAATTGGTTACTTTAGCTGACATTGTCTGCAAGCATAATGGACACCATTCTTCCTAATAGTTCCATGTTGCCAGATGATGTCTACAGACATAATGTAGTCCATTTTAATTATTTCATTTTGCTTACATCTTTCAGCATAATGCATTTTCCAAGCAAGCTAGCATTTTTCTTGATTATCTATGTTGTGTTATGGTTTCTAAATTAATTAGGTCTCCTTCTTTCCTGGAAGTTAAAAGTTTCTTCCTTCCATTTATCTACCAGGTATGATTATGTTGAAGTGATTGATGGAGATAATGCTGAAGGACGCTTATGGGGAAAGTACTGTGGAAAGATTGCTCCCCCTCCTTTAGTGTCTTCAGGACCATATCTTTTTATTAAATTTGTTTCCGACTATGAGACACATGGAGCAGGATTTTCTATCCGCTACGAAGTTTTCAAAAGAGGTGAGAAACAATTCATTGTTATATAGTTCATAACCTCTGATTTTTTACTTGCATCAGAAAGTTCACCATAATTCTTTGGAAGGGGGGGAATGCATGCAAATACTTGAAAGAGAAAATCTTACTACCCTAATCATTCCAAGGCGGGGCATGTATTCAATGGGCGTAAATCATTATTAATCCCGTGGGTCAGCTGCGTCTGAGGGTTGACTCCTCTGTGTGAAATATGATAGTTTTCATCAGCTGTTTGTTTCAACCATTTTAAAACCATTAGCTTTTTTCCTTTTTTTTTTTTTTTTTTAATAATAATTACTGTATGGTTTACAATGTTACTGCCTTAACAGCACTGTAACCTTCTGAGCCCCTGACTCATTTTGGTTAGTGTTTTGCTCTGCATTCCCAAGAGGTGGCTGTGGGCTTGGAAAGGACCAGAGTACACATGGGCAGCAGATGATGTTGCTGTTGCTTTCACAAATCATGTTTGGGAGGTAAAGGAGAGATGAAACTCACTCTGCTCACAGGCATGACCTGCTGGATGCTCATGCCAGGAGTTCTGTGCCAGTGAGCACAATTAGCTGGATGGGCCACCGAGAAAGCCCAGAGAAACAAAGAGTGAAAGATTAACCAGACATATAAGCACTCCCTCTTCTATAGCACTTTCTCTAAAAGGTCTGTAAGGTCAATGTTTTAGCATACATCTTTCCTATAGCTGGATTAGTAATTCAAGCATTCCATTACTTGAGAATACAGGACAAAAAGTCATAATATATAAAGAGATAATAAGATTATTTCTGTAGAAAAAAAAATTGACTTCGACATCAAAGTTTAGGGTAATATTCACAAAAGCAGCGCAAAACTCAAAATTTCCAGTGCATATCACTCCCAGTCAGTACCCCATTTCCAGAACCAGTTCAAATCCCTTTTATGCACCTAAACCAGAGCCAGATTTTCAGCTGTGTTCAGCAGACACATTTGATGGCAGCTGTACTCCTAATGAGGATAAGCGCAGTAGTGAAGTCTCTTTTCTATTGCTATTGCTTCTCTGCACAGTGTTAATTGGGGCCACAGACCTCTTGTTCACCATCTTCCCTGTCTGTAAATCCACTCTTGACTCCCAGAAATTCTTTTGCTGACCTCCAGGGTCACATTTTTTGAAAGAATTCAGCATCCAAATGACACCAAGCTTTCCTGAAAAAATATCTCTATTTGTTTTGGTGTCCTTAGGAGGGTAAACTCTTGAAACCGTGTTCTGATGTTTCTCATTGCTTATATATGCACTACCATCTTTCATAAATTAGAAGGCTGAAACACAAGATGAAGTGAAAGAATGACCTGTGAAACACTTTATTTTAGTAACTGAGCATTTTCAAGTAAAAAAGGTTTATTTATTTCATAATAGTGTAGCAGCAACTCAGAACTCTGACAGGAACACTTTATTTCCTTGTGTGGTCATTTACATCTCTCAAAGATGCACATTTACAATGTTAGGATGGTGTTATGAATATGATTTTACACACACGGAAGTCAGGAAACTCGAAATTATGGCTCCCAGAGCAACTTTAACTCAAGTTCATTCAGCACAAACTATATATTAAGGCAGGAAAGTTATCACCATTCACAGTGTTAGAAAATACCATGTGTACACAAAGGATACAAGCTATCGTTGCTGTGGGAACACAGCCCTTTTTAACTTCTGAATAAATGCATATATGCTATTCCAATTTTCCATTTCAATATCTGTACCAAATAAAGCTGACCAGTTCACCCTGTTGTGCAGGTGAAGCTCAGCTGCTCAGACAAGTATGTTTTGTTTAGCATATTCACAACTTAGTTCATAATTTCCCAGGTATGAGAAGCATGATTCCAAGCCAAGGGTCCTGTGGTGCTGAGCTGAAGGCTGAGCTTCATTCCTGCACACTTTTTTTGCCCATTATTCATATGAGAGTAGCCCTAGTTTTTGAAAATAAAAAACTGCCTTATGCTACCTGTGTTCTAAGCTGAATGCTTAAAATGATGCACACCATGGAAATTGTAAGGAGAGACCAGCACGCACAATGACCATGATAAAGGAAGTATGGGCTTTCAGAATAGGAGCTGTCTTTACTTCTCATTCAGCTCCTTAACCAGAAAGACACTGGAAAAGTTGATTGCAGGATTAAAAGATGAAAGCCATTTGGCCCAGTGTTTAGCCCATGTGAAATATCATCGTTTTGGCTTCAGTAGACAGCCTATCTTAGGATGGATGAGTGACTTATTCACTAGAAAAGAATCCACACAGTTCACAGTCAACATTTCTAACTTTTGTCAACTAAATTTATGGTGTAAACTGAAAGAAAAGAAAGTGTCAACCAAGAAGGCAAATTATTTTCTGGCTCGGTGACACCCCCAGATAGCAGATGAAATTATCTCCAATGTCATTTCTTTCTTTGCTCTCTCTGTTGCTTCCTCTCTTTCTTTCCTTCAGCTCGTATCTCTTATTTCATACACATTCACACATGTAATTTCTCCATCTCAAAAGTATCTATTTTGTCAGGTCTCTGCTGAAACCTCCTCTGCCAGTTTTCCGTGCAGATTGCCCCATGAAGTTTCTCGTAGCCTTAGTGTTGATTTAATTCCTGCAGCTGCTTCACAGTGTCAATAAAGGGTCAAAATCTGTGGAGGGCATTTTAGTGAGGCAGCTCTTGTGAAAACAGTTTCTGTTTCTTGCACCAGATTGACTCAAACGTGTTTAAAATAAAGCAAGCTGGTACTGAGATACCATGTGTGAGTGTAAGGAGCCTGACGATTGTGCACTCTCAGAGCCAGGATCTGCCTGTATTTAATAAAGCAATAATGATCCTGGCTTACATTTTATATTGCATCTTTTATTGGATTCCAAGAGGAGTACAGAGCGCTTTATTCTATGAATGGCATAGCAAAGCTATTTTATCCTGGAACAGCAGCTACTGGTGGGAGTGAGGAGCAACACCAGAATATAACCCTCCCATACATGACAAGGAGACAAGGGAATGACAGGGAGAGAAGAGAAATATCCGACTAATGTGTAAGGGGGTGATTTAATTATAGGCAAAATGTAATTTCCCAAATTGGAATGGGTCAGGTTACATAGGCATCAATATCCATGTCTTCCAAAATATGCCATGAAGTGTTCTGAATATTGATGTGATAGCTCAAGCATTTCCTATCAGTATCTGCTGAAGGACAAAAATACCTGAACTGACTAAATTCATTCAGACCTCTCTCTTGCATGCTGAATTTAGCTGGGAGGTGGCCAAATCTGTGGGGGGTAATATTTTTGGCACATTCACAAGGAAAACATTTTCTACAGTGAAATAAGAGTATTCATATATGCAACAAGCCAGACTGTTTTCCTTCAATGATCTGTGTTAAGCATTGGAAATCCTCTAAGGCTCCTGACTACAATTTCTAGGCATCCTCACTCAAATTAAAACCTCACACACATCATTCTCCAGCACAGACCTTCCTGTTGCAAGCAAACTCTGCTCTCCGTTCCTTCCTCTACTCCATGTCTGAAGACCTTCATCTGAGTCATCCTAACTTGGACTGCCCAGGTCAGCTGCTATCCACCAATGCTCCGAGTCCTGTAAATCACTCTCCCTTAAATTTGCAGTGTCAAAAGGCAGAGAAGGGGTACCTGTGCTGACCTTGTAGGAAGATGTGTGGGCAGTGCCTGCAGCTGACTTCTGAGCACACCTGCAGGTGTGGGATCCACAGAGAGGATTCCTGAGGGACCTAAATGAAGGAGGAATGTGATCTGTCAGCAAGAGAGAGGCTCCAGGTTGTCCCTGTATTCACAAAGACAAATCCAGTGACCTGGCCTTTTATACCCTTACATCTTAACTTCCACTTTCCTGCTCCACCAAGAGCACTGTTTGGAGCATCCCATTATGCCATGGTGGGGATATCAGGGAAAACTGGTGTGTCAACATTGACATTAGGTGACTCCTAGCAAGACTGCCTGTAATCACACAGTTTATCATGCCAGCACTAGCAGCAACATTTTACTGGTGCACCTGTGTCAACACCACTCAGAATGAGTCACTCACCCTCCGTACATGTACGAATTACCTTTCACATTTAGTTTGTCAAAGAGGCATAGGTCACATCTGGCAGAGGTACTGAGTCAGTGCTCCAGGAATCTGAAACCACTGCTCCCTCTACTGAATTCACTCACCCGCTTTTGTAAAAAATTCTATTTCACCAATAAAAGCCTGTCAGCCATAAGATTTAAAGATTTGAGCTTGAAGGGGCTATAATTATTTCTCTAGGGCTCTGTCGAGATTTCTGCAGCTTACACTTTCATTGTTCCCGCATGACTTTGTATTTGTCATAATTTTTTCTAGAGCTGGTACTAGTTTTCATATTGTTCCATACAAATTGAAAATTGAAGATCAGACAGTATATGCGAATTGGGCTTTAAAACCTGACTATCAATAATAGGAATAAGCTGGCTGAATGATTAATGCAGCGATTAAAATGAGGTGTTTCATTGAAAAGCCACCTTTGCTGCTGGAGAGACAATACAACCTAATTTGTTTCCCAGCTAACTACTTTGCATAGTAACATAGCGTTAACCCAGTTGATTTTTCTCCTTCTCCTACAGGACCTGAATGTTCCAGAAACTTTACTTCCTCAAGTGGAGTGATAAAGTCCCCTGGATTCCCCGAAAAATATCCCAACAGCCTTGAATGCACTTATATTATCTTTGCACCAAAGATGTCAGAGATTATACTGGAATTTGAAAGCTTTGAGCTAGAACCTGACTCAAATACTCCAGGGGGAGCATTCTGTCGCTATGACCGATTGGAAATATGGGATGGATTCCCTGATGGTAAGAGAAAAATGGACTGTGATATGCGTAACCATTACTATGTGGTGGGCTGCAAGGCATATTCCCATTTTTTTAAATGCCATACTAGAAAGGTCCTTGCTTGATTTATGTGAAGGGAGTTGAATTAAAGAGAAACTGGGAAAATGTTCTGCAAATTCATTCAGTAAAGCATATCTCAGTGTGAATGAGGGGTCTTTTTTTTATGAAATATGCTCAGTCTTGAACATTTGGCTCGGTGGAAACCTCTGTGTTCAGTCAGCAGGTATATGTGATGAACCTCCTACAATAAAACAAAGTAAATGTAAGCCTTATAATGGATCCCCACATTTTCACAGCGAACAGATGATTATAGTCCAGACATTTCTAACAAATTGCAGAAATTGGACTTCAGGTACTGACCCTCTGACTTGTGGAGGAACTGCTTTACAGACCAACTGTCAAAGCAGACAATTTCTTTGCCAGAGAAAACGTGGTGTCCATACAGTTGAAATCATGGTGACTAAATGATTAACCAGGTCAGTAAGCAGTCACTGAGTTATTCATTCAGGTGGCTTCGGTGACTGGGCACTGCAGGGTTCCTCCATTACAGTGCTCTCTCTTCCAGCAGTGTAAGCAAATCCAAAGGTTTTATCTTAATTTGTTAATTTATAATCTCCGATTAGCTGGGCACATGTGTCAGGGTGGGTCTGCTGGGTACCCTTCTGGAACGCCTCTGCCATCTCAGTAATTTTCCACTTAGTTGTTGACCACACTTGACCTTGTGCACATTCACTAAGTGCATAGCTAGATATCAGCTAAGCCTATAGAACCAGAGAGCCCTCATTTCACCCTCTGCCCAGTCTCATATCCCTGTTTTACACTGAGACTGACAAACAAAGTAGCTTCATGATTTCTCGATGTTTTTCATGTACAGCTCTGGGTCCTTGAGATTCAAGTCTCCTGTAGGTCCGGGAGCTGTGTACCAGTTCTCCAAGGACCCAGCATGATAGGCTGCAACTCCAGCCTAAAAGGGACTGTTCAAGCTGAATGCCTAACCTTTAGGGTGCCCAAATGCCTATATGACCTGTGCAAGCAGCTATATAAAACTGATTATTTGTGGTGCCTTTTTCACTGGTTCTACATATGGCATAAGCTAATGAAGAGAAACATCTTGGAGCTGTCCTTTCTCTTCTTAATTTTGTAATTCATAGCAAAATTCAGAGACTGAAGATTTATGTTGTTTGTGTTGGGCACTAATTACAACTATTTCAGTTTTCCACTGGTATGATAATGCTTATTAATAGATTTTTTCTTTTATGAACAGCAGTGGCAGTTTCTACAAACTGCTAATCCTATATTAATATTTCATCTAAATGAAAACATGTACCTTAAGGAATATATTATAAGAACACATTTACACTTGCTTATTTTCCTAGATAAATTCCCAATATAACTTTGCTTAAAGCTTTCACTGGTGCTGCAGTAAATAATTATGTGGTTTTTAATGTATATTTGGGTTTTTTCCTCTTTGTTTTATGCTTAATGGGTTTATCATGGCTCTTTTCAATCCACTCCAATAAATAGTGAAGAAAGACCCATAACATAGCTAGAAGACTATTTAGTGTTTAATATCTCAATTAGGAAGACAATATTGCAACAGCACAATAATGATATCTGGAACATTTAATAATAGGTTTATTTGTATATAGGCCAAATCTGTTCAAACCAAATTCCTGCAGAACTTGTATTTAAACTGACATATGAAAAGATGACCCAATCAATCAATTTATGTGTCATATAACCAAAAAGAATTGCATTATTGCCAATGTAGAGAGTTTAAAAGAGGTAATTTCCTGGTTCAAAGAAGTGGCTGAGCAGTAGTGAAGAGCAATTAAAAACAGGCATCATTATCAGCCTTCCAATTCCCTCACAAACTATCTAAACTCAAAATGACCCAGGCGTCCAAAAAGGGCGTTTACATGTTTGTAAATATTCAACTGATTTTGTGGGTTGTGAAAAAAAGGTTTTCTTTGATCCAAACTGTTGGAGGTTGCTGCAGTTGCAGGGAAATGTTTGCTGCATCATTTCACTGTAGGACAATTCTTAGCCAACAGTCAGTCTCTCCTGTTTAACTTAACACTACAAAGGAAGAGAGAATGTGATTGCTTCTCTATAAATGCATCACAAGGCAAATCCCTGGGAGAGAGAAGAACTATTTGAACTGAAGAGCAAAGCTGATGCAGGAAACCATGGGTACGGCCTGGCCATAAACTGAAGATAGAAATTAAGTTTCTAGATATCAAAAACAGAATGTCAGGATAATCTTGGAGGCAGGGGGGAGCAGAGGGGAGGGAAAGGAGAAAGGAAGGCAAAATTAATCTAATTTGCATCCCAATAGAAGTAGTAAATTTCTACACTGTGGAAAATTATACAGAATGGTTGCCTTTGGTGAAGGGAGGCTCACCCAAGTTAAGTCTTTCAGCTGTTTGTCCATTTTGCTTCAGTCATCAAAAAAAATATTCTGAAGCTGCACCTACACTATCAACTGAAACAGAGACAAGGCATGGTTGTGTGCACTTCTTAATTGCTGGCATACTCCCTTGCATGGTTTTAGCACACATCAGTTGGCACTTTCCCAAGAAATTCTTAAGCATGATTTGGAGGACCAAGAAAGCAGAGGTCATTCCCAACAGGCATGTTGGACATGGCCATCCAGTTTCAGGGGGGAGAGCCCCATAGGGGCAAGCTGTGTCACACTTAGTGTGGTCCCAGGAGCAGCCCCTGACCCCTGACTGCAGGTTCAGAGGGTGTTCCCTTGCCTGATCTGTTTGATGATAGGAACAGCATTCCACTCTGATCTGTCTCAGACATCTACTTTAGGACACAGTTAATGGACCTCTGGAGGTTCTTGTCTCACAGACTGTACTGGGAGCTACGAATGAGTAAGTTGGACGTAAACTTAAGATACCTGAGTTAAAGCAGATGAGTCCCATCATAAGTGGAAAATGTTTGCACTGTAGAATTTGATCAGCTACAGTCACTAGAGATCATCAGGAAATGAATTTGCTGGTTTATACAATTGTGAAAAAAAAGGGGGGGGGGCAAAAAAAAAAGAGGAATGTTCTCTTAAACAAATTTTCACAATGATGTTTAAAAGGATATGTCAAAGTCAGTATGCTTCCATTTACATTTTGGTTCTACGTAATTGCCGTTTTACTGATGGAAAACAATTTTCTGTTAGACAATTTGACAGCAACTGTAACAGTCATTCAAAAAGACGTTAATCCTGAAATGCTCTGTCACAATCATGGAATCCTCAGCCTACCTGGCTGTCCTTTTAGTGGATTGAAGCTGGCAAGTGCTGAGTACTTGCGTCTTGATTCTGCAAAATATGTGCTTGTCTTTGAAGCATGTGAGCAGTCAGATTGACTTCAAAAGGAATTCACCAAGGACACTTACAGGACCGAAGTTAAACAGTGGTGTAAGTGTTTTTCTGGTTCAAGGGGAGAATGGTAGGCATTCAGGAATGCTTCAGAAACTGGCATTTTGTTTCTGGGTAGCTGCATGCCAAGGGCACATTGCAAATATTGCAGAAACGGGACCGTGGATTTAGAACAGGAGAGTGAATAGATCTCTGAATAGAAATGTGTGATTTTGCATTAACAAACTAGACACCAAAAATATCTTTGCCCAAGGCACAGATATACCTCAGAAAGCCTCTGCTGAGAACAGTCCATTGATGACTTTGAAGAAAAATAGCCCACTCAAAACAAGTACTAGCTTTAGTGATGAACTGCACATATTCATCATGCAGCTCTCTTTGAAGCTCTATAGACTGTCTACTAGGGCTCAAAAGTAATTTAGAGAAGTTTACATATGGTTTGAGAACCACAGGCTGAGCATTGCTGCTTCGGTCAATACCACAAGAGCTTCTACTGAATGACAGAGTGAAGCAAAATGCTTTACTGCAGTCGTTAACATCAGTGCAAATGAAGATTTCTATTAATCTAAGTGTGTTTCTCCTCTGTTGTGGTTGCTTTCTACACTCTTGTGAGAAGCTATTAAGATATAAGGGCATACACAAGCTCAGTGTAGCTGACTCTGGACTGTGAGGATGGAATTAATTTTTCAGTTGTTTTCTCTTTTGTGTGCAAATATTTTGTCAATAAAAATCATACTGCTGTGAAAATACTGTCCACAACACAGCAGCATACTTATAAAAGGCAGCTTTAGAATTCAGTAAATGGCTAGTTAACATTTAAATATTTTAGAAATATGATATATCTTTTTTCCTTTCTTCTGTTTTGTTGGGGTTTGTTTAATTGTATTCCAAAAGCTATCATTTCAATTAGATGGACAAATGTGCATTTCAGTAAGTCTCAGAATTTCTTGATACAGATATTCTTTGTCCAGAAAGGCAAACAGTAGAAAAATAGAATTGGTAAGGATAAGATTTCTGTTTAGTCTTAAACCACCAGCCACATTCTGTATATTCCACACTCAGATCTGTAAACCTTCAAACATATTAAGAATAATCAAGGATTTATTCAAGTTTTATAATTAGATTCTGCATTTTGGGAAATGCTTGCAAAACAAGTGTCTTAGTTGTCCTTCTTCCGTCTTTTAACCTGAAAGTTACTCAGTTTTCCACTATATTGTACTATGCCAGTGGAAAGATGAGCCAAGGTCCCAGAAACAGCTACAGCATGGGCAGTCAAATGAAGTAGCTGGCTCACTGAAATGCCTTTGTTCTGCAGGAGGTGTAGAAGTGTCCTTGAGTGAGGACAAGTGACTAATATTTGAAACAGGACTTCCTGGGGAATTCTGACATAGCAACATGATGGTCTACAGGTAGAAGTTGCAAAGAGCTTTCTAGGCCTAAGGACTTTTCAGCACCTGCTGCCCTAAAATTCTCATTTGGAACTGTATATGGTCTATTATTAAATCCCATCTTGGCTCCTAAGGAATTGTCAGGAAGATGGTAAAAAAAAAAGCAGTGGCATAGTCTACCTAATCAGACAGCAGTATCATCCCCTGAGTGACTGCACAGCATTTATTTGATGTGGTGACAACCAAAATATTTGATAAGTTATTGTAATTCAAACATTTTCAAGACTTGAATGGGAAAAAAAGGAGAACTTTGTGTTAGCTATTTATGGAAGAAGAACAAGAATCTCTGTTTCATCCAGTTGTACTCAGATCGATATCGTATTAGCTCAGCAGGCTAAGGTTTACATGTTGTGCAAAAAATTCAATACCTCTTTGTGAAACAGTCTGAAAATTTTTGGCTCTTGCATCTACACAGCTAGCAAAGGGAATAGCACTGTGATAGCAGGACCAATCTTTTGAAGGCTTAATGTGGAATTACTAAATGTGTCTTAAAAATTATAAACCGGTGAGTCATGGGGAATCTTAAAGCCTGTCTGCTTTAAACAAAGTTCTCTTCTGTTTGTCATTTCGAAGAGGCTTCCCTACAGGAAATGGGAGGAGGGAGGCTCAGAGCACTGTAACATGGTGGCCTTATCCTCCTGATTTTCCTGCAGTTGTGAGCAACAGCAGCAGCTATAACGTTGAAAGCCATCATGGGAAGGAGCAGGATCGGAGTTGTTTGCACATAAAAAATGCAAAAGAAAACAAAAACAGATACAAACCCCAAAACCTCCAGCAATTGGAATGCAAACATTACTTTGTGTTTTCTAAAAACCACTAATGGTGACAGTCTAAAACTAATTTCTCTCTCCAAATAATAAAACTGTGAAGCTTTACTGATTTCTAGGATGAGGAAGAATTCAACTCAAATCCTCTATAGGGTGTTTCATTCTATCAATGCTGCATTAAACAACCTTGGTGGAAAAAGACTGAATTGGCAGGTATTTTAAATGCCATGGGATTGCCAAGGCAACTGAAGACTAACTGTGGCCAGAATACAGATAGAAAAGCACATGTTGGCAGCAAGAGCTATAACATCTGAGCTTCCTCTTTCTGGCAACTCTAAGGCCTTACAGAAGTGTGTAGCTTACATAATAAAGTTATTCCAAGCTGAAACTGTTTTACTTGTTGTAAAATGCCAATAAATGAGTAGAAAATTATGTTAGCTGTAGATTTTCTTTGAACTGTGAATAATTAGGATATATAAACATTTTATATTTTAAACTGAAAGTGTAATGGACTTTCTAGAGACATGACAAGGTGTTAATTTAAGCCTGGAAAGCCAGTGGTGTAAGCATTAGAATGAAGCCTCATGATTATTTTCATGATTGACTCCATGGGTGGGTTTTAGCATTATCTTTTTTTATTGTTTGTAAGCACAGATGTACCACCATTCAACAGCCTAGGGACCTATCTGTAGGGAATGCTCAAGTGCTAGAAGGCCACATATGTTGGTTGTGAATTGAGTAGCTTAATTAAGGAAAAAGATTATCTCACTGCACAGGAAACCCTGAAAATATCAGAATTAGGTTTATACATTATTAACACTTACAGAGATCATGTATGTGTGTGTGTGTGTGTGTATTCTGTGAAATGGAGATACACTTAAGAAATCCTTGCTCTTTTAAAGGGATTACGATTTTACTCTTAAATTCTTTTTAGAGGGTTCTTTAATATTGAGCACATGAGCGAAAGATCTACGAGGGTGTGCTGAAAGCCTAAATAGGGGGGATAAAGAGTCATTGGCCGTAGCCTCAGTATGAGTGCAAAAATGTTTTTCAAAGTTCACTGTAAAATTAACAGATTATCTACAGTATTGAGCATGAAACCTGGCAGGCACTATTTGAACTCCTTGGAGCATCTTGTATATTGGGTGGCCAAATCAAGCCATTCAGTTGTTCTTGTCATAAATAGGTGCTGCAATCACACTTTGGAAAATACTTGAGGTGGTTTGTACATGCAATTTTGTGCATCGCTGCCCTCTTTAAACAACACTTTTTGAAATCCTGGTTCTTTACATTTTCAGAGGTTCATGGAGTGCTATCGGGAGCATTTTGGAAGTAACACTGCTAGGGCAGGAAGAACAATTTACTGTTCGCCACTAAGTTATTGATGACTGTCATTTTGAACTGTTGCAGAGGTTCACTGTTTCCTGCTGAGAGACTCTCTTTGGGAGGATATTGTAGTGGCATCTATTGTTATAGTAGGACTGGTAGTTTACTATTGTATCCTGTCTCTTTGCAGTTGGCCCACACATAGGGCGTTATTGTGGGCAGAACAACCCAGGACGTGTCCGCTCTTCAACAGGGATTCTTTCAATGGTATTTTACACTGACAGTGCAATAGCAAAGGAGGGATTCTCAGCAAACTACAGCGTGTCGCAGAGCAGTGTATCAGAAGGTCAGTATTTATCTATCCCGCAGAGCTTCTTGGAAACTACTCTCTGTTATGTCTTCTTGCACACCAGGTGTTGCCTGAAGCTTTAAAGAAACCTTAAATAAATAAGATGGTGGGGAAGGATTGGTTCTGTTTTCCTTTTTTTTTTTTTTTTTGAAGAACAGCTGCCCTTTGAAAAGCAGTGCAAGGAGCAGAATTCTCCTTACAGTTTTATTCCACAGTCTTGCCAGGAAGTGGGGATAATTATTGTGAAAATCTGTGCTGACCACAGGAACACAGGAATGCAGAGCAGTTGAACACTTGCATTAAAACAATGAAACACGGACAATGAATGCACTATCCAAAGCCTTCTTTTATTACGTGGAATAAGCTTTGATGATCGATTTCTTGAATAAAAAGAACCCATTTAATATATGTGCTCTTGTTAAACCATTTCATAAGCTATCTAAGCTTTGTTCTCTGACCAGTATTTTTTCCCCAATTACCTGGTTTTCATGCTTACCCTTTGTACAGAGAAAGAAACGAAGTGAGGGAGACACAGGAAAAAAACAGGCTGTGTTACACCACATCCTTGCAGATTTTCTTGCTCTCCTCAATCATAAATGACACACTTTAAATCAAACTCTCTCTCTTCTTTCTGTGTCTTACTGAGTTTCGAGCAAATTCACCCACATTTAATCTACTTGTTTAGTCAAAGAAGGAACAAAAGAAAAATGAGTAAACTGAAATAATCCCTGTAACTAACCAGCTCTCCTCCACTCTTGCCTCTGTAACAGCTTTCTTATACATGCATAGCCAGGAAGAGGGAATGGGACACACCCAGCCTCTGTGGATGGGAAACATCCTTCTCCGTCTGTCTCAGACTGTACTTTAAGATAGTTTCAGTGCTCCCTATGTAGGTGCTGCTCCTATCCCTTCATTAGGTAACACAGGCAACTTGGGTCCCCATGTCCAACTCCTCCACAGCCCTCCTCCTGGGCTGTAGATGCATCATCACACTGAAGTCAGAATTAATATCTGCTACACTGTGATGCCTACATCTCTTAAGCACAGGACAATAGAACAAAAATCAGTGTCTGTGAAAACCCTTTTGGATGATAAGAGGAAACATTTTATATGCTGGAGACTTAAGACAGAGTGAATCCTCTCACCTAATTTCAGCCACCCTTGCTCTTTGTGTTGTCAGTAGAGAGAGGGTCACCTCCAAAGGACAACTCAATCTGCTTATCTTGGATATGTGAGATGTCCCTAGGAGGTACTTGTCCCTCTCAGTAGACTACAGGGAAAGCCAGCATGTCTACATCAAACTAGACACTTCCTTTTTAGATATTTTAATATGACTCCCACCTATCGTGTTTTGCATTCTTTACAGTGGTTTATGGCTCTCCTTCAAATTTCAAGCAGAAGTTAATTTACTTTGAGACTTTCCCTAATGTAGTTCAGCTCCAGTACTTCACCCAAGGCTCCTGAAAGACTGAAGCAGCACAGATTTGGGGGAAAGAGTCATATGCCATGGAAAATGAAGCTGACAAGAAGTTTGCTAATTCAGTTAGGGGTCACCCTAAGTACAACTACTGTAAACTACCCTTTATAGAATTTCTGATTGTAAATTTTTGGATCCCTGTTAAAAGATATAAACACTTTTTAAAGAATATTTTAATTTTAATTTAAAAATAGGAAATTTGGGGGTTTAAATCTCATTTTTCCAACTCATAGATGTTGAAACCTTCAACTCAGCACCCACCCCTCTGTTAGAGAAACATCAGCTCCAGAGAAGATGTGATAAAAAGGAATGTATATCCAGCTGTCAGGGCCTCCACTTCACACACTGGTATTTTACCTTAAATTTCTAATGAAGGAATGAATTATATTTCTATAATATGAATTCCCTGAACAGAACAATAGGCACATTCTTTTTTCTCCTACCCCATTTCTGACATGAGGGGCACATGAGCACCTGGGTGTGAGGATCTATCTAAAGCCATTGGCCTCTCTTGCTTTAGCAGAGGTTGGAGCCTTTGTATTTGAAGACTGAGAGAAGAATTGAGTCTGCATGCCCTACTAGCCTTTGAACTCACTACAGTGATTAGGATGTCAATTGATTCTAAATTATCTAGGTAATTTTTGTGTCAACAAAAAGAGATTGAATTAAGATCATCAAGTTGTTTAAAATACACCACGTTACAGAAGAGGTGGTAATTCCCTTAGATCAATAATCTTCTGGCCTGGATTCAAATTTTGTTGATCTGTTTCACTCCAGTGTCCCGGATCCAAAGAGAATGCCAAAATTTTAATAATATTTTTTAAGCATTTTATACTTTTTGTGTGGAAGTAAATAGTTTTAAAATCAAATTATTTCATGCAGTCATCTAGTTTGTCTTTCCTGAGTTTGTGCATAATTATGAGGTGAACATACATTATTTTATGTTATGAATCTATAGAAGTGTTCATGCTAGGCTAGAATGGAGAATTCTATTGTCCTATATTGAAATGGCTAAAATGCTGGGCTAAAAATATTTGTATAGCATTATTACTGCAGGAATTGCCATGGCAACTCAAATGACAGTATTAAGAATGACACCATAAGCCCAATACTGCCTCACTTAAAGTTGATAAAGTATTCAAAGTCACATAAAAATAAATTCTTTAGATATTCATATTCAAAGCAGGAAAATGTTCTCATTATTTGAAGTCTAAATCAAAAAGCTGACCATAATAATGATGGTAATTTATTTTTCTTCAGATTTCCAGTGCATGGAACCACTAGGTATGGAGTCAGGAGAAATTCACTCTGATCAAATCACAGTTTCCTCCCAGTACAGCGCTATCTGGTCTGCAGAAAGGTCTCGGCTAAATTACCCTGAGAATGGATGGACCCCAGGGGAAGATTCTATCAGAGAATGGATACAGGTAAAAAGATAACATTTTAAAGGTATTATTAATAATACTCTGTGGAGTTCATTGAATGTGGAGAATGCAAAATAAAGGAAAAAAATAACACAGTAAAGTACTTCTACATAATTTAAGAATCATTGCAAGTGAAAATCTAATATTCCCTATTAGACACACAAAATAAGACTTACTCCCAAAGGTACAGAAAAAGAAAAGGTCAGGAAGATTAATTCTTCTGTTTCCCACATCTATTGTTTTTTCAGTCTTCTGGGCACAAATAACAGAGATTTTGGTTTAGTGGAAAAGTCAATATTAGTTTAACATGCACTTAAAGTGGAATGTCCCAGTAAGCTGAGCATGTGCTATGTCTCTAGCTGATTACACTAAAGCATTAATACAGCATAGTGTTTTTGTGCACTCAGTTTTCACCTCAGAAGACCTATGTCTCTTCCAGAATATGGTACACCTAGAATGAGTTCAATGGTCTCTGTCTAGTGGGTATTCTTCCACATCCTTAAACACAACGTTCATTAACAAGATAAGCTGCCTTGGCTTTGCTATGTTAATACAGGAGAAATCCTGCAAACATTTGTTGCCATGAAGAGGCTCCTTGAGTTCAGTCAGTCTGTTTGGGCATGTTTTTTGCTGTGTTTTCTCATGGTTCCTGAACAGTTTAAGATTATTCATATAAATTACTGCATACAAAAAACCTATACTAGAGGGCAAACACTAGCGTCATTATATGAAAAAAACCACTGATTTTCCTCAATTGTACATTGCCTTACACTGCTTAGCTGAAACCCAGATTCTATTTCTGTTGGCATAAGCTAAGAGAAACACTTGAGTATATTAGATCTAAATTACTAATATTTAAAAGTTGTTCATAGATTTTAAACATTCCTCCTGCTTCTGTTGTTTTCTATAGGAAATTACTAACTGACATATAAAAACAATGCCTTATTAGCCTTCCATATGAATGTTCACACTGGTGTTTCCTGTGAGGTTTGCTGTCTGCAAGAAAGCTTAAAAACATGTTGAGTAGTAGTTAGTAAAGGGAAGAAAGAAGGGGAAATCTTTCAGTTCTGATCCTTGGCACACAACGGGACTCTCAGGTGTCCTGCTTGGGGGTCCCTGTGCATCCTGAGCTCCTGGCAATGTGGTGATCGTGTACAATGGATCTAATCAGGCTTCAGAGAAGGAAAAAAAAAAATCTGCTTATCCCTTTTCATTACTGAGGAATAAACATCAAAATCTCCCCAACCTTATCTAAGTGCGAGGCTTGTTATTAATCATTGCCACTTGCAATCCATGGAATGCACATGGAAAAAGGGTGGAATGCATTAGAATCAAATTCCATGTGTTTCATCTGGTCAGAGGGCCGCCACTTTTTCTTTGTTTCCTTCTTTTCTGCTGTCACTTGCACATTTATGACTGAATAATCAAAACAAGAGAGCTAGTCAAATCTCATTCATGTGTTCTGTGTGCTTATTAACTTTATTAAGTTGTGATAACTACATACCTATATATATATAGCTTAATCTTTTCACTTAGAACTAGATCTTTCTGAGAAAAAGTTTCAAAGGACTTTTTTTAACCATTAACTTCTCTAATAACAGACACAGCAGAATTCAGGGTACTTCAGGGTTTATGCTTAAAACAGTTCAGGGTTCCTCAGTCCTCCTGCCCATGAATTTCTCAGGCCCCTTTGCCTCCTGCCATGAACCAGAGTGCTCAGGGGCTGAAACAACCACTGAGTAGAATTTTTAGCAGCTTTGTGCTGCCTCCAGCTACCACATCAGCCAAGAAGCTGATGGTCATTTCCATGCAGTCTAGCCCTTGGGCATCTCCTTCACTGCCCATGGCCCATGTAAAGGGACTACTGTTAGTAGTTTCTGCCACTTCACTTCTGTAGCAGAAGCAACCAAGCTAATTCAGAGACTGTGAAAAGCCAGGGGATGCTGTACTCAGAGTATAAGAGTTTGACTCATCTTTGGCTTATTTATTTTGGTTTCATTCTATACTAACATTGATAATTCAGACTTCCACTTGTGTTCTAAATGCTTTCCTGTTAATTGACAATCTTGAGATGGGTGCCAAGGGCTTCAGACCATCAGGAACCTCAAGAGCAGGATTCTTGTGCAAGTGAACTACCATCTTCTACAAAGTCTTGATACCACTGGCAGTAAGTGCATGTTGCAAGTTTGTGTCTGGATAAAATACTGAGATCCCCTCTTTCCTCTGTACAAATATCCTCGGGAACAGATCTCCATCTCCATAAGAGCTTACAGAAAACCAACCAAGGACACGTAACTGATAAAATACTCTGAAATTACCCATAGAAAAAAAATTGTAACATTTTATAAAGGGAGGAAGGCACGTGAATATGAAGGACTGAGGTCACTTTGTTCTGCTTTGTTGTGCATGTTATTGTAAACTAGTCATTTGTGTGAACTATTTGCTTTTGTGCAGTACAGCATAAATGAATTTTTGCTGCACAGAGCAAGAACTCTAGAAAATATTCAACAGAAAAAAAAGCTGAAGGATACAGCAATGCTGAACTTAGAACTTTTAAAGTGAAAATTTCTGCCTATATGTCCTTGTCTGAAAGACAGAGATTGTGTTATCAGTTAATCATTATTTTTTCACGATTGCTGGTTTCCATATCTTCCTACACACTGCAGCTCGTTAAATAGTGATGTCTGCCTTTAAACTGATAGTATGCATATGCAAGTAGGGCATATACATGAGCTATGTACAGTCATACATGGGCAAAACAGCATGAAAAAACAGCTCCAAAAACTAATTTCCTCAGTGTATCATTTTTTTGTACAAGGGAAATATTATAGTTCTCCTTTCCCTTCCTTTTACCTGTCCCTTCAAGGTTGATGTTTTTGTTAAGACAAAAGAAACAGAAAACTTCAGTTGAGTATCAGCCAAAGGAGATTGGTATCTTTAGAGGATGTCTAGAGGGCATGCGATATCATTGTCTCCTTTGAGGTGTTGAAGTCTTTTGGACCATTTTGCTGAAAATAATTAGGAAAATAGTGTTGGCTTGTTGTTAGTAATGAATTTGCATGAATTCCATCTGTGGACCTGAAACCCATTCTTTGGTGGAAAAACTGGGTTGCTCCTTTGTGGCTGACAGGTACAAACTAGCGAGTCCATCTGAGTGCCACCTGCTTGCAGGGCTCCGCCAAATGAAAGTTGCCTTTCCACTTCTTTTCTCAGTTATTTGGATAGAAATGTCAAAGCTTAGATTTAAAATTTTCATGGCACAGTCACAGTCTGCACAGTATTTTCCATTTTATTTTTGCCCTCAAACACACTTTTGAAAATTGCTGGTCTAACTTGAGATTTGGAGTGATACCTTAATCAGAAACAGAGTCACTCCAGATTGAATTTCTTCCTTAAAAACATGCTAATAAAGTCTGTGGATTTTCCAATATGAATGGAATAACAATATGCATGAGGCATGAAGGTAGTTTACTGTCATACGGGATGTTATTAACATCTCAACTTTGAGCTCAGCCTACTTGTTTATTGCACTTACATTTCACGCACTTGACTGCCCTTCAGTTTGAAACAGTGTAATTTAAAATAAAAAATAAAAACAGCCCTTTAATTTAATCAGAAGCAGGGAACTGCCATTGCAATGTAAAGTCATTGTCCCTCATTAACGTATCCTTTCACAGGAAAAATAGTATAGTATTTCCATTTATGTAATCTGAACAACAAACATGTTAATAGGTATCAATTACCAGCCAGTTTCAGTACTTGGAACCGGTAAGAAGGCCCATGCGAGGGTTTGACATCTGGTTTTAGTGAAATTGTTCCTGTCTGTGGTATTTAAAATTTAAAGAACTCCTATTATTGTGCAATTGGGAATCCTAGGGGAGTACAATGTTAATGAAATCCATAATGTGCAGGGATTTTATGATTACATTTTCAAGGCATTCCTTCAAAAGGGACAACTGATGTCTGCCAAGGCATCAGTAATTGTGTTTTTACAGAGTAGATTTAATGTTCACCTTTAAGAACATCAGTTATGTTTACACTCATCTAAAAAAATAACATGCAAAATCTCTATATTTAGGGAACTTTGCATCTTATTTCTGAATCCTTTGAGCAGGAGTCCCAGGCCATTGTGCATGGCAAACCCTTGCCCCTCAGGGATATCCTGGTGGGTTGTGGCCAGCAGCCCCCAGGGCAGCGCAGGAGTCAGGGGAGCTCCAGGAGAGGTGTCGTCAGCTAAAGACACTTGAAACCCATGTGTGTGTGGTTTTGAGAGGAGACTGATTGCCTATTACCAGGGTCACTGGGAACCTCTGCTACCATCAATCCTCATAATGGTGTGGGTTTTCAAATCCACAAGGAGCAACACCTTCTGGGTACTTTTACTGCACGATCTGTATGTTTTCTATCAAAATGTTTCTTCTAATGCATATAACACAAATCTTTACGCTCCCATGAGGCTGGATGATAGTTTCTGGGTGGCACAATTTTTCTCTTACCCTATAACAGTGAGCAAGACCTCCAGCTTGCCCAGAGAGCAAAGCATGTTTGTTAATAACACAAGATCTTCAGTTCATATTATGTCTGGGGTTGGACAAAACCATAAATCCAGCTTTAAGAATCCTAGTATCAGATCCAAACTTTGCAGCCATAAACCAAAAAGCACTACTCTGGTATAAACACACTCTGCCAGTTCAAGTTTGTTCAAAAAGGTTAACAGGGGGTTAACATAAATAGACATGCTCTGAATTTGGTGCTATCTGTCATTCTGTAGCTGACATAAGGCCATACACTAAGATGAACTCCTTATTGTGTGTTCTGGCTAATTTGACATAAATGGCTAATCCAGCCCAAATTTATACTGCTGGGGTTTGCAGCGGGGCACAGACCTGGTATCACATGTAAACATACAGACTCAGAGGTTGGCACAAGCATCAGGTTTTGTCTGCCTCCCTCTGGCCTCTGTCTGCCAGTCTTCACATCATCACACATCCCTTTGGCACCTTCAGCTCCTACAGGGTAATTTTAGTCCTCTGTAGCAGTAAGCCCTTAGAATAATAGCTGATCTGGTGCAAAATTCTCCCTCTGCATCTTGCAGCATTTAGGGGTCTGAAGGAAGGGCGGAGAGGTAAGACTAGGTCTCAAAAAACAACCTGGGAGATCCCTCTTGCCTTCACTGATTGAAATATCAGTTGTTTATTTAACACTAACTCTCCCTCCTGTGGAAGGAAAATATACTCCCATTGATTTAAAACATTTCTATGTATACACTGCTTCACCAGAATTGAGAGGGAACTCTGAGGTGGAATTTTCCTTCCACATTTGTCTTCATTCCTTTACATTTTAACCTACATTCTTCATTATTTGCTCCTTTGTAAGCAAAACCCAGGAGCAAACATCACTGATATATACTGGTATATAGATTAATACAGATTTATTCCCATATCACCTCTGAAAATAATCGCAGTTCATCATTTGGTGTATTGACATTTCATCTGTGTTGTAGCTTATTTCCTTATCAGGTATTCGCTTAAAAATATAGGCAATATTTATAGATGCTGCTGCGCAGCATGTTTGTTTAATTAACGGGTTTATTCTTACATCAGGCAGCTGTTTAGGCTGACTTTACCAAGCTAGCTTATCTAAACATTTCACATGAAAGCTCAAGGAAGTGCAAGTCAACAATGCCTGTTATTTTTATTATTATTTCTGTTTCTTTTGGAGTTTGATAGTGGAGTGAAGTGCATCATATTGCTGCATAGAATAACATGAAAACTGGGAAATCTCAACCTCCCAGTTCTCCTGGCCTTTGAAGGGCTGCCTGAGAGCTGGAGTTCAGAGGCTTTGTGGTGGGGCTTGCGCATCATTAGGGAGCACACTGACATGAAAGCACAAAAACTGTCAGTCCTTTGTCTTCTCTACCACTTTAGAATACAAGTCATAGAATACAAGTATTTGGTTCATGTCATTTTACAGTTCATAACTGCACTCCAGAAATCACAAAAAGCAGAGTTAGCTTTGTGTAGAAAAGTGTTACAGTTATCCTAACGGTCTTAACATGCTTTGCACATGGGCAAAGAATGACAAAAGAATATTCCCTTCTGGAAATCACAGCCAGTACAGACTGTGACACAGCACAGAACCGAGGTTAATTGACCCAGCAGGATACATTCGTACCTTTATTTACTGTGACATGGGAATAAATGGTAGAGTTTCACAAAGGCAAGTACTGAAATTAGACAAGAGGGAGAGGGAGAAATAAAAGGGCCCTACAAAGTATGAAGGTTTTTTGATTATTCAAAGTGCTTTAAGAGCTATTTTAGTACCAGAAAGTTCCCAGCCATAGATTTATCACTCTGGGGAGGCTGAAGAGATGCTCAGAGAACTGTGCAAAACCATTGGCAGCCTTATTGCTCCAGAAGTGCAGGTGCAAAATGCAGTTTAGAATAAAACCCTCTCTACCTCCCTCTGACATGTTTCAGCATCAGCCCTAATACAGAGGGGAGTCCTGTGTGGCTTCAAGCACTCCTGCATGCAGCATATGGAGGAGCAGCAGAAGCAGAGCCCCTCTGAGCTTCCACTACCAACCTAATCATTATAATAGTTTCAGTTCTTTCAGGGGATCCATTATGCAGAGATCTGAGTAGTTTGTATATAGCTCTGTAATTACCTATGCATCCACTTCCCAGTCCAGCCCTACATACCCTCAACGGCTGCAAGACAGATGGCCCTTTAGAGCTGAGATAGCAAATTAAAAATGTGTCCGGCAAAAACACTGATTCAGCAACTACTGAAATAATTTTGTGGATTTACCTCACTTTCACTAGTTGGTTCCAGGAGGTAAAGAAATTAAAATCTTTAAATCGAAACTAAAACTAGTTTTAAACTAACCACCACAGGCTTGTTTTGTTTTGTTTTTTTTTTTAAATCACAGCTTATACTTTTACTTACTTTCACAGAAATTAAAGCCACTTAAAAAACTCTGTACAAAATTATTCTTCTTTCTCCTTTGTTTTTGTTTTTATTTTTTCCATTCATTAGGTTCACATTTGGCTTGACTCAGAACATTTGTTATACTTTGCTGGTTTTCAAGCTGCCATCATGCCAAAAGAATCAGTTGTTTGTGCCATTCTGCTTGGTATGGGGGCTCTCTCCCAGCTGGCTTGCAGACCCCATGGGGTGTGAGGCAGCCTTGCCCTCCCAGCTACCAGGCACTGCACCACATCTGCTCCACCGCAGCCAGAACCTTCTGCAGATGTGAAGGAAGGTGTCTCAGAAGGAGATTTTTCTGAGCCTAGCAGAAATAAATAATCTACAAGACTAGGCAGGTGTCAAACTGAGGGTGAGGTAAAGCTCAAGGCTAGAAGTGAAGTGGCTAAGGCCAGTGGCGAGAAGCACCGCCTTGGGTAGGAGCGCAGAGCTGAGGTGTGTTATAATAAGCAGAGTTATTACTGAGCTAAAGGTCTCTGTTCTCACGGGGCTGACCCTGGGCTGGAGATGATAGGTGTACTGCTGAGTGCTTTGCAGAAACGATTATGCATTTTTATTCACTCTTTCCGCACCTGCACAGTAGTATGAAGCTGTAGAGTTCATGAGTCCTATGGGCCCTTCCCCATCCCAGCATCCGTGCTCCAGATTTTCTGTTGCTGAACTATTATTTGCCCCCCCTGTCTTTGTGTCATCCTGCCTTTCTGTCCCAGTTTAATTCTATTCTACCCATTAGGTGACATTTTCACAGCAGTAGCAAAATAGGTAAAGAGGCAGGATAAATGAGATTTCTTCCAACTGGTAAATACCTGCCCTTCAGAAAGCAATTCATCTTCTTTCAAATAATAATAATAAAAAAGAGTATATTTCAAAAAGGAAACATTTCAATTCATTTTGGCTTTGCCTCTGATGTTTTTACTCAAAATTTTTAAAAAAAGTCTTTAAAAAGGCATTGGAATAAATTCCAAAGCTGAATGACAAACAGAAACTACTAGCAGAGAAAATACAGTTGACCAAACATTAAGCTGAGGTTTGGTTCCTCTGTTTTCAGGAATAACTGGCTTCTCATCAGAGAAACATTGTTTACACACAACTTCCACCAACCAGCTGGACTGTGTAGTCTGGTATTTCTCTTCATTGCAGCCTTTTGTGTTGAACCCTTCAGACCAAACTCATTCTGGTGTTGATCTCCTGAAGCTGATGAAAAGATCAATTTGCCCTATCCCATATAAAACCAGGGTGTATTTTAACTGGTCAAATTTAGGTTACTTATAAAGACTAAAGTGTCTTTCAGCTTTAACAGACCCAGGATCAGGTTCTTCCATTGCAAATCCTACCAACTTCAGGCTATTGGCTGAAGGGTTAACATAGCACAGAATAATTTTTGAATGCTCTTATCAGGTCTTAAAAATTAACTGTCGACAGGAGTGCTCCCCCTCTTCCATGATATGCTTAACTCAGAAAATACACCCTTGTGTTTATTTTTAAAAGCCACAGCACTTAAAAATCAATAGCTTTGTTCTTTACATAACTGGAGATAGAGTAGTAACTTTTAGATAGGCATAGTGAAGGTACACAAACCAGACATCATTAGCTGACCAAAGAAACTCTGAAAATTAAATCCCTGTGGCTGGAGTTTGAGTGTGCTTTGCTAAGGGAAGGGCAGAGCTGGGGACAGACAATCTCCCTGATTCGTTTTAGCACCTGAGAGTTGTCTTGGTAGTCATTAGCCTGTGCCATCCCTTTATTGTCTCCCTTCCTCCAGCAGCAGGGGACAAGAGCACCACTCTCAGCAGTAGGACTTCCAAATCACAACTTCAGAAGTATTTCATCTACCTGTGTGCACTCCTCAGAGCTATGAGGGACATATCAGAAAAAGTGGAATAATCTTTGCATATGCAGCCTGTCACTCACTTTTCACCACAGACTTACAGTACCCTCACCACATCATCTAACTGCAGCTACCTGATGTTTTTCTAGAAGGTAGCAGAAACTCATATTTTCAAAAAGCAGTGACTTGCTTGGTGACCCAGTAGTAAATTAAAATCATCATACACAATGTGTATGAAATAGAAAATCGAATTTTGATGCAACAAAACTGACAGTTCCATTTAACAGAGAATAAATGAATGCAGACTCCTGTGGATGAATGACTGATTTAAAGAGACTATGACGATTTTCCAAGATGAGAAAGCTGATCACAAGAAAACACATGTATTTCTCTGTGACACAGGTTATACACCTACTCCAATTGCCTGTGAAATTAGGCTTAAAAAATATTATATCATAGACACTGGTATTTTTTTCTGATTTTGCTGCGATTTTTTATATAAAAACCCGAAGTCTGAACTTTCAAAAATATCTGAGTGTAGTAAATTCCAGTTATTTCAGTGGAACTGGCTCTGAACAGAGATTGCACTGTCAGATCTGTCTACACCATCAAGGTGTACTGTCTGAGACAGCAGAGGTTTAATTTTGCATAGTGTATCATCCCTCACTTAACAGCTTCCTAGCCATTAGCATAGGTATGCTGTGAAACAGGAAGAAGCAGAAGTTATTACTGTGTGTTTACACATGTAATATTGTACTTATGTTCAAAACACCAAAATTATAAATCAAGCCCTCCTGCCTGTACCCTCTGATTTTAACAGGACAGCAGTTGGGAAAAAAAAAAAATCTACAAAAGAACTTAATAGGCAAAATTGAGTGTTTTCCACCCAAACCCTAGTTATTCACATGTGAAGAAGTCTGATAGAGAAGCTTTGGATTACTCGTTTGGGCATTAGTTGCTCAGTACACTTAGGGGAAAGAAAGTCCTACAATTATGCCTTTTTCTCAGAAAAGAGTAGTTCTGCAAGTATTGCTATAGAGTTTCCCTTTTCTATAGTTTCTAACTCGAACTGGGGAAGGTCACATTCAAACTGCACTAAATAGTTGTCTTCATTCCAGATCACAGGATTAAGCTCAGGTTTAAAATTAAATGTAAATTACAAATAAGTATTCAGCAAATGTTAATTAAAAGTATTACGTTCCTGACTCATTTATTGCTCAGCAAGGGTTCCTAAGTATCTTAGCTGGAGAAAGGGGCTATTCACATTCCCCCTTTTTTTTGACCAAGTCATTATACATGTCTTAGGTTATCCATTTGCAAGTTAATGTAGTGCCGAAGCAAAGGTTTTCATTTTAAAGAAGTAATATTTCACAGCAAGATATGTTCTTGAAAGATGTAAAACAATCTTTTTCTAAAGCACTGGGAGTTAATCAGCCTTTCTTCACTGCTACAGAGAGGGTTTGAATGGCATAGGATGCTGATTGCTTGGATCCCAGAGTCTATAGAAAACCCAATACGGTTACATTTTCCTCCCTTTGTTATCTGAGTTTATTGTATCTTGGTGTTCAGGATTTAAGTAGTTTTCAAGTAAGAAAAATAAATTAAGAAAAAGGTATTTTCTGAGTCTTCTGAATAACAATCGTGTTATATCAGAGCATCACAGGAAAGCAAAAGGTGAGGATTGCAAATGAATAACATAAGGATCATTCCCTATCACTGCATGTGCACTGGATGCATTTCACACAACAGAGAGAGCCTCTTTCAGGGGAGCATTGCATTGCCTCTGCTTGCAAACCAAGCTTCTTCAGAGACCCACACTGCAAGTATCACACAGAGCTTGTGTACCAGTGTCAGTGCTGCTCCCAGCCCTCTTGCAGCGTTTCTCTTTCACATTTGATCTTTATAGTTTCCATACTGGAGCAATTTGGTTTGCTGAATTTTGAAAATGTCTCCAGTTAAAATGCTAGTGTATTAACCTGCTGTACTGAGTCTCTTTTGTTTCTCTTTACCAGAGTGCTGCTTGCCAATTTTTACGACTACAGCAGATTTTACTATTCAAACAGAACCAGATGGAACACCAGTTCAAAGAACATGTCAGAATTAAATATTTCTTTTTTAATTAGTTGCTTCTGATTTATGCAAAAAAAATTAACATAAGAGTGGGAGAATGTGCCATGAATCCAGATGCAACACAGCCCACACAAGCATTATCTTTTCGCTGTCAGAGACACAGAGGCTTTTTCTTTCATTATTTTCTTGTCTTTTCTTTTTTCCTTTTTGTTTCTGGATTTTGGTTTTCTTATGCTTTCTGCATCTTTTCCTTCTTGAACCAGCTCTATAATGATGGCTGAGGTTATCTTATGTTCATCACTCATACTTTTTCATCATTATCTTAAATTATCTCCCATAGAAACTGGTGGATCTGCTTCTAAAAAAAGTTATTGTACTCAATACTGCTATCCTAGCATCACTAGCTAAACACGATAGCATTCTTTGACTCTAATCCTTGTTTTCAGTTGAGGGAATCTTTACACTTATGTTTTTTTCTGCTGCAGAAAAGGATTTAAGCAGAAGGTCAAGATTGTGAGGAATATATATTTCAAATGCTAGAGAAAGGTTGTTTCCCTTTTGCTGCCAAGAATTCCTGTTTCTTTGGCATGAGTGTTTGCTCATCTCTTCTTTCATGCTTCCCCATTTTTGCCAAGTCACATAGGCATCAGTTCAGTAAAACATGCTGGCTGAGGACAGTTGTTAGGCACAGACTAGAAGTTAAGCGTGTGATTAGCTGCTTTCCCTTTTGGAGCTCTCAGGATGTTGCTGTCAAGGTCAACGAGAAAGACTTCAGTGACTCAGGAGAGATCTTAATAACAGCAGTATTTTCCCCCCACTTTCTTAATGGAGCTGCCACGAGTATCACTGAGAATTTTGCACAAAGATCTGAGATAGTTTACAGGCTTAACTATTTTTGGTTAAACCCAGGATGAATATTTACACGTTTTCATTAATCAAAGGGTTGTGCTTTTGTAATAAGTACTTTTTTCAAGGATGAAGACTTTTGGAAGTAATTTTCCAACCAAATTAATTAAACTATTTTCAGAATTTCTACTGGAGCCTGTGCCATTTTTTCTTAGCATTATAATCTAATAAGAAAAGGAATTAAGTCTTATTTGTATATACCTCTTGAGGAAGCATGATTGGTCAAATCAAAAGCAATACTTAATAAAAAAAGATCAACTCTTGCTTAATTAAATATTTAACAGAAGAACAGTGAAGCATCACAATAGTTAATCTGACTCAGAGCACTGTATGCTATCTAGGGAAATGACACAGTTCTCTAAAAATATTTACTTTGGTATGTTGTGTCAAGTGATGGATTGTACAGCTTTTCAAGCCACAAGAGATGCCCACAACAAAAAGCTTCCTGTTGTTAATCAAACTCCAGCACTCAGTCCTTTATTTTCTCAGGTTTTGAACAGACCTACAGTAGGAGTGTTAAAAGCTGGCAAAACTGCTCCCTTGCTGCAGTTCCCTCAATGACTGTATTTTATTTAACAAGGCAGATTTTCATTCTGAAAATAAGGTCTTCCATACTTGGACATGGTTATGTATGACGACAGGAAGCAGCAATATTAATTTCAAGCCGTGTATGTCGTGTGTTGTTCTTTATCCAGCAGTTTGCTAAGATTTGCTACGTGATGCATTGTAGAGAGCTAAATGTTTTTTTTTTTCTTCTTTTTAACTGGTCTCTAATAAAATGAGATGGCATATGCCATCCCTTGCATATCTACATCTTAAAAATGTGTCACCCACTAACATTTTTTGGAGACAGTAAGACAGCAATAAAAATATTTCTCCTGGATGCTCAAAGATATTGCAGAATAAATAGAGAGGAAGTAATTCATATGTAGCTAGTGCCTTGCAATATGCTCTTGAAGGAAAGAAATTAATTTCAGAAATAGGAATAACAGAGGCTTTTTTTTACATGAACATTTCTCTCCTGGAAAAAAAAATACACACTTGAGATGCTCCTCATTTCTTGTAAGTTAGGGGCCCATTCCTGTAGGCAGTTCTGCTCCCACACTTGTACTTACGAATAAAGACAGTCACACTGCAGCACAAGCAATTATCAGAGGCTGTGTTTTTGGATAAGACCCTAAGGCATCATTTTCCAAGAGATATATGCTTTTTAATCAGAATGACAGTGACCAAAATTTGAAAAAAGAATTAGCAACATACTGCAGTTAGTCAAAGCTGAAACTCTGGTCACTGTAATGGAACGTCAGTATATCAGGTTTGGAGACATCTGCCTATCTCAGATCACAGCCATACAGCTTGCAGTAACTTACAGAATCACTTGCATTCTCTAAATAAATACCAGATGTTTGTTTATCATATGTGCAGAAAGTTAAATGTCAAATAATTGCTGGGAAATGCATTTGATGTTCATCTTCAAAAGTACCGCATTTCATCACCACTTCTCTCCACAGTCATTTTAACATGAAACACAAGTTCTTAAAACAAAAAGGACAAGAAGGCCAAAACAAAAAGCTAGTTATTAAAGATTTGTATTACTGTCTATTACTGTAATTGGAGGAGCCTGGATCTGAGAAAAATGGGTAGCCTCTGGTCATGTTAAAACTTGGACCTTCTTTGGAAGTTCCCCTTTGACTGGAACTTACACAGAGAGTTGACCTCTATAAGCATAAACCTCCAAAATGCAAACCAGTTCCTATCTGTTTGGTGACACGGCTGTTTCAGAGCTACTACCCCCTACATTGATTTCTCTGGAAACCATGGAGAAGAGCTGTGTCTTGCCACAGCCACACTTTGCTACCCTCAGGTTCCAAATGCTAATAACAGTAGATATGGTTGAATTTCAACTCTGAGCAGTCCCTGTGGCATTTAGAATATTTGTTTTATGGACAATGTGTACATTTTATAGAAAGCAGAGTTTCAAAAGACATTGAAAAAAACCCCAAAATACATCACCAAGTGATTAATGAGGGTGAGCTTAACAGCCAAAAAAAAATGTGTCATGAGGTTTCCAAGGTAGTCTTCTACATAACTCGTTTCTGTCACCTTACCTTCAGAAGAAGATCGATACATTTAGAGCTTGATTTGCAAACATACTTAGACACAAAAGAGGGGTACTCAGTGTTGCAATTCTGTTTTCATGCACCTGGAGAAGAGTGGTGCCTCTCTGGAGGCCACTGCAGAGAACCATCAAAGGGAGGAAAATGCCTCAAGCCCTGCCTCTCTCCTGGACCTTTTCACTGACACAGAACTGAAAACTCCAAGAGACCCTTCTGCTTCTCTGCTGCTTAGCCTCGCCTTTCTTGTTTGCACTGCTCCTTTCTCACAAAATAGCACTGATGGAGAAATATTACTCTTTTTTCCTCTATCAGTTTGTGAACAAACAGCCCCTGGCATGTGTCAGGTCTGGGGTTAACGCTTCCTTTTGCAAGGGGTTTAAAGCTGTGCTGAACACTACAGCTGTCAGAGTCCAGGCACTCCAGGAGAGGACTGCTGTTAACACAGTTCCAATTTTCAAGAAGCACATAAAGATTTGCTGATTCAGAGAGAGCACATCTATGTGGAGAGTAGTTCTCCCTCCTCCAGTACTGTCTTACTGTAGTTTCTGTCTTATGTCAGTTACTGAAGTCAGGAGTGCTAATGATGTTGCCTTTCCTTCCTTTACTTGTAGGCAATAAATTAAAGGTTCTCTCAGAGTCTCTCTCTTTCCCCCAGTGAGAGAATCCTGACATCTTTTAGACATGAAGGTAGATGTGTGTATCCCTGGTGTGTTTAGGACTGAGTCCTGGGCAGTGAGATTGATGCTGCAGGATATTCAGTGCCCAGGAGTTAAGGTGTATTGAATCCCAAATTTGGGACTAAGCAGAATTTGGGGACCTTAAGTTTTCTAATGGGGCAAGCCCGAGACACTTAAAGGGTCAGTGACTGCTAGCAATTGTTAGCTCAGGCACCAAGTAATCAAACCTTTCCCTAAACCATCAATGTTAAATTTTAACTTAGCTTCAAATACCTAGAACTCCTGTAATAGGCCATTGCTTGACTTTATTCACAATGAAGTACTTACTGTATATTAAAAAGCCCCTACTAGAATAATTTCAAATCAGTTGGAATGGCACAGGCTTGGGACCCTAATCATTTCAAAACTGAAGAGCTGTTTCAAATTGTAAGAGAAGCAGATCATTTAAATAACTTAGCTCTGCACTCCCTCAGACTTCCAGATTTTCAAGTGCACTTCAGCCTGGAAGTGAATGTGGTATTGGACATAACTCAGTGCAGCACACTTTACAATCAGCAGAGTACAGTCTGGAGAGCATTTGAAGTTAAGCTGAGATTGCTCAGTGCAGTAATGCCCAGATTCCCCCATTAACTTTCAGATTGCAACAATCTAACATCTGAGACTCTCCAGTTGCTTTAAATCACTTGATTGTTTTTGTAAAGCGGTGCTGAGATTCTTTTTCTCTTAAGGCTGTTCTTTTTAATCACACAAAACCAAGATGTTGCAGCATTTCACCCCCAAAGACAAGGGCTGAAATGTTACATATAGACTTTACCAGCCTTAAAAACTGGGGCAGGGGTTTTGCCCTGAAAGCCAGTTCTATCTGTCACATACAAGGCTGCTATTCTTGTGTTGGAGGACTCCAAAATGCCTTGCATATGACATGGGCATTGAGAGAGTAGACACTCTGTCCTCAATAGCACTTCCTTCAGCCTTTTGGGAGAGAATGCAGAGCATGTTGATTGAACTGCTCCAGCGCCTTTAGATATATGACATACATCCAGGAAAAAGGATGCCTGTGGGACACAGGACACATATATTCTGCCTCCTGCATACTTTGGAAATAATGAAGAAGCCTGAGACATTCATGGGACAATTCACTTGATAAGGGTTAATTCAACCTGTTAATTCAACCTATTACTATCATACTGAACTCTGGGCAAATGAAGTTTAGGGGGATAAATGACTCTGATTAATATTTTGTGAATAGTGTCATTTTATAATGAAATTAAATGGTTTGCTTTAGGAAACAAAGAAAAGGTTCTAGCTGTAGAGAAATAGGGTGAAGAATTTAATTGGTTTGTTTTTACAGCTAAAAGAAGGGCTATACAGAAGTGGCAGGAGTTTCAAGCTGTGGTCACCAACCTGCCTGTGAGAAAGTTTTGTGCCTGGTTTCAGCCATTTGGCAACTGGACTTGTGCACTGAGACAAAAATTTCTTTTGCCAGCAGAACTGACTTGAGTAGCTGTATTCCTGTACCCCACACCATTCTCCCAAATATACTGATATTTCTTTGGTGAACTAGGTGAGGAAAAGATCTAGATGACAAATAACAGGGGGGAGAGCAAGATTAGCCTAAATCACTTGTCCGTTTGTAAAAGAGAGAGAGTGAGTGAAAAAGAGTGAAAACCTCTAATGAGCGTTTGTGTGCACACCATGGCATTCATTGCTCCAACAAGTTCAAAATGATATTATTTTCTAGTTATAGAAGTCCACTTTTGACAGTTGGAACAGAATTGTTACACTTGTGCTAATGCTTTTTTGTGTTTTCTTCAAATACATCATACAGCAAAAGCAACTAATCTGCCTTTTTCCTAAAAAAATCATCTAGTGATTTGTAATTATCTTGTGACTAACTAATACATCATTGGATTCTTTTCTTCTCTTCTACTTGCAGGCGACTATTTCCTGAGTTTTGGCAGAATTCTTGTTATCATTTCCTAAGTGCACATCTTTGACATTGTACTATTAAATTTCATCTGATTTCTAATACTGCAATCCTTAGGGCCATTTAGTTCTCACTGCATGAGTCTCTTCTGTATTGACAAGGCCTTGCAGATTTGTGTCCTTAGCAAATTTCGTTAGCATCTATGCAAGGTAGTTAATGGAAGTATTAAGTAAGGTTTTTCACCAGACTGGTCCTTGGCGAATTTCTCTAGTAACTTCTCTGCAGTCTGTTGGTTCCCACTCGCACTGATGGGGTCTCTGGTTACTCCCTCACAGAGAAAAGAGAATTCTCTGGCATGTGAATAACCCTTCTGGCTAATTAGGCAAATTTTCCCATCTTCTGTGATGACACTGTTTACTAAACAGGCGATTAGGTCTATGTTATTATCGACAATATTTTGCAATTTCCGTCATACAAAATCCTTATTATCTTTGTAAAACATGGTGGGGTGGAGGGGGTGCCATTTCTTCAGTATTGTCATGCTCTGAACTCACTGTCCTCACATCCCAAATTATTCTCTACCCCAGGTAGATCTAGGCCTTCTCCGCTTTGTTTCTGGAATTGGGACCCAAGGAGCCATCTCAAAAGAAACAAAGAAAGAATATTATCTGAAAACATATCGTGTAGATGTCAGCTCCAATGGAGAGGACTGGATTACACTGAAGGAGGGAAACAAACCTGTTGTAAGTAATTTTTTAAATCTCTTATCGCTCTTCAGCCAAGAAATAGTCTGTTAAACTGTTTAGTTGCTATTAGCTGTTTATAAAAGAGGAGTAAGGTATCACAGGTTTAGTCAAGCTGATCAGGGTTAACATTTTGCCAAATCCAGACTATTGTCTCAATAGTGATGGGCCACAGAAATTGTTTATGCAAAGCTTAGAGCAGCTGAAAATGGTACAAGGTGCTGCCTTATCTGTTGAAGGCACTATAATTTGAGTGATTTGTTTCTTTTTCCTGGAGTGTTCTGCTCTTTCCCAGCTTGCCAGAGATCTTCTGTGTGACCTTGAGAAAAACATTATGCAGAACCTTTCAAAAATTGTGTTGCTCTGTTATCTACAGCGAAGTTGTGGATATGCAACGTGTCAGCGCCTCAGCTCCCTGTGCACAGCCATGCTGTCTTGCAGGAGCACTAGCAAGTGATTAGTGGTTTATTATACTTCCAAGTATCTCAGTGATGGGGGTCATGCAGACAGATGATGAGGCACATCTTTCCATCCTTATAGATTTTTATCACCTTTCCATTTATCAGCAGATTTGCTCTCTGTGACCTCCCAATGAAACAGCTTTAGACACTTGTAAGAAAGTCTTCATTATCCGCTACCGTGAGCATAAAGCTTATTACTGAGAAGTCAGTTCTACTCCAGCTCTCACATGAATAACCCCAGTGAGGCTGTGCCTCCCTTCCCACCTCACTCAGGATGTGCCTGGAAGCAGCATCCCCAGAGGCTGCCAAGGGCTGATGCAACTGGAAAGGTTTTGTGGTACCTCCCTTCAGGACAGTTTTTTTGTGACCCTCCTATGAAGACACAGAAGAGCTGTACAATATCAAACTCTATCAGTGTAACCCTATCTAGCTTTAAATATTTGGATACTGGTTTGTCCCTGACTCATCTGTAAATGCTGTGCCAAGTCCACATTTATCTAATCAAAATGGTAGCAGTACTTAACACATACATCTTTCTTCTTTGAAGCACTTTGTGAAACAATAAAAAAATGACCACTGAAAGCTTCTCTTTGACAGGTGTTATCCTGGTTGTACACGAACTTCAGAAGGTCAAATGCCACTGTACAATGATATATAAAGATACAATAACTGACTTGCCCAAAGTCATAAGAGGAGCCAGTACTGTGGCTGGTATGAGACACATGGTTTCCTGGCTCTGGATTCTATAATCTGAAAAACTGCTTCTTTCAAAATCAGACTGTGCCTGATTTTCATTACCAGCTTCAATTTGTAAACTCTCCAAGAGTGTATTTTACATGAGTTTCTCTTGCACATGCTGTCCTTAATTAATGAGAACACTTCCTAAACCTGTGTCACTTGTCCAAAGGGTTTATAAAAAATCAGGTTTCTAAAATGGCAATATTTTGCTGTTGATCGAGACAAGAGAAAACCATGCACCATTCTCTTTCTAATATTTTAATTCCCATTAAAAGTTCACAGTTACAAATCTCTTCAAGGCAGCCTCACCCTAGTATTTCACTAACACCATATAGGAAGCTGTGTACTTTAGAGAAAAATCTCATTTTCTCTGTCAGATGCAAACTTTTAGAAAACAACAGGCGGTCCTCACAGAGAAAAACGTTGCTGAAAAGAAATGTAGCTCCATTTAAAATATCTTACTAGATATTAAATTACTTGAGATGTAACTGAGCCTGATGAGTTGACAGCTGTGTGCTCTTGGCCACTGATACAATTAGTGCACTTACAGTAAGTAGCAAACAGGAAAGTAGACAGTGTGTGTAAGAAATGGGAGAAATGTCCCATAAAAGGAGAGGGGTTTGTATCCATGGAAAACAACAGGAAATCGGTCTTCCCTACATGAGGAAGAAGCAGGAAGCTGAATCACTTTCTTTGGACTAGAACATTGCAAGGTTTCAGCTCTGCTAGGAAGGAGCAAGTCTACAGGTTCCTCAACATGAAAGCACAGCCCAATCCTGTCCCTTCTTGTGGAAGTTTCATTGTTCATCTAATTTGACTGCCAGCCTCAGGGGATGCAGGGAAAATCTGAAAGCCTGTTATGTAGATTTTAAATAGACTTCCATCTCAGTATGCAAGGAGAAAAAAAAATCTGAGTACTTCTTGAAAAGGATTTGAAAATAGGAGGTTAACAAAGCAAGGTTTGCATGATAACCTCTACAAAACTTTTAAGTCCAAGTACAGCAAAATAATATGTTTTTATCCTAACTCCATATAGGATTTCTGTGTGGTTTAGTTGAAATCCAAACCTTTAGTTTGAACCTGATGCTCTGTAGCATTTTTTATCATTCCACGAGTGTACTAGAAATAAAACTGCCCTAGTGGGGCATTGAGGGATTCTTCTGGGACACAGAAGTCCTTGGGTGACAAAGACCAGTGTATGTCATTCCTGCATGTAGATCTGGGAATTAGGAACGCCTTTTTTAGTATCACTGAACACCTTCCATCTTCATTTTTCCTTCCCAGAAAAAGCTAATCTGTCTGCAGAAATTGTGTTAGGAGATTAATGAAGGAGTTTCCCATGCAAGTCTTTGGTCTCAACCCCCCGCAAAATAACCCTGGTTAGACTTTATATCATAACTCTGTGTAAAACACAGAATTGTAAACACCATTTAGGAGAAAGTCTAACACATATATACTTTTTGTTTCCACACAAAGGTGTTTCAAGGGAATAGCAATCCCACTGATGTTGTTTACAGACCTTTTGCCAAACCAGTTTTAACGCGGTTTGTGCGAATTAGACCCGTGTCTTGGGAAAATGGAGTTTCACTGAGATTTGAAGTCTATGGCTGCAAGATAACAGGTAGGTCTTGGGAAGGATTATAAAATCAAAGGAATTTATTATGCTTATGCTGTGGGTTTTATTTTTGTGAGGGAAATGCATGTTCACAATTTCCAGTATGGTGTGAATCTAGAAATGTTAAAAAAAAAAAAAAGGAAACACAACAACCCAAACATTTAGTATTACCTGAATATTGTTCTGATGTTATCTTTTAGGTCTAATTACTTTCCTTGCTTTTTCCTTCCATGGAGCTGTAATTACTTTATTTACATCTAATTACTTTACATCTAATTTACATATAATTACTTTACAGGTCCTTGCAAATACTGGAGAAACATGGATATTTTGCAAATTCTCATCTTATTTTCCCTTCCTAACCCCCCAGTCCCTCTCTCTCATGCTTGCTGTTCATTGGTAGTTCTCAGCAGGCTTCCCAAGGAGCACACATACACAACTATATATAAAAGCATTGTGAAGTACAAACACTTAGATCTGAAACCTGTGCAAGCAATGGTATTTATAGTCAAGTTCTCAATAATTATCAGTATTGGAATGTAATCCAATATCCTTTATATCACACAGTTACCTATGACAAATTTTTTTTGAAATTTTTTTATATAGTTTTACATTTCCTATGCTTCCTACAAAATGGAGGTGCTTTTATATGTAAAGTAAAAATACATGTTATAGATGAAAGAAAATGTTAAGGAGTTAATATATTTTACAAAACTAATTTTTCTAGAACGTTTTTTAGCACTTAACATAATTCATTGGCAGTAATTTTTAGTACTTCTAGGGATTTTTTTTTCCTGTCTTTAGTCTTGAAAATGTTTCTTAGGATTGATTTTCCTACAACAGGAAAATAAGACTACTAATTACTTTGTTAAAGAATTCCGGGCCATTCTATGAAATCTTTTCAGATTAGATGAAGGTAATGTCAGCAGGACTACTGTTACATTCTATGTTGGAAATCTTCATTCCTTGTTAGCAGGTATTTCTAATTTACATTTATCTAGGATCATAAAAGAAGCAACTATTTAGCTTCTGTTTCATCTGAAAAACTCTGAGACCCAGGAAACACAATAGAAAATCTCACATGTAGCAATAAATGATGTTTTACAGAATGTATGAAGAGTTCCATTTCCAATGCCACTAAAATAAAATAATCTGCAACCAGGTTTTGGCTGATTTTGGAAGTTTTCTCTAGGGAAAGATTCACAAATTCAGATGACCCTGCCCTCTTTACCTTAGCAAGAAGAATAGAAAACAAGAATAGAATAGGATTTTCTGCTCCTTTTGGTTCCCACCAAGCCAAAAATACTTGTGGTATTTTGGTACTTCCTGCCAAAACTAGTATGTGCAAGTTCGAACAAATGAAAATTATATACAAATCCAAATAGATTCTTTTGGATATAAGAAATAATTAATTAATTATAGTAATTACGATAGTTGAATCGACTGATGTATCCTGTTTCTGTTTTGGTGCTTGCTCAGATTAACTGTTTAATTTATTTGGGACTTTTTTTTTTTCTCTGTAGATTATCCTTGCTCTGGGATGCTGGGTATGGTGTCTGGGCTCATTCCTGACTCTCAGATTACTGCATCTACTCAAGTGGATAGAAACTGGATCCCAGAAAATGCTCGGCTCATAACAAGCCGTTCAGGTTGGGCGCTGCCACCAACTACTCACCCATATACAAACGAATGGCTTCAAATAGACCTTGGTGAAGAAAAAATAGTGAGGGGCATAATTGTCCAGGGAGGCAAGCACCGAGAAAACAAAGTGTTCATGAAAAAATTCAAAATTGGCTACAGCAACAATGGATCAGATTGGAAAATGATCATGGATTCTACCAAGAAAAAGATAAAGGTAAGGAAAAAAACTCTGCACTAAAGAAAAGTTGCATTAAAACAAAAAAAAATATAGTTTACATTACATTTTTGTGCATCTATCTCTGACCTTAGAAAAGGCTCACAACTGGGATGAGGCCAAGCAGGGGAGCTCCAAGGGCAGCAACCCTGAAGGGATGCTATGGGAGCCATCCCATGAGGGCAAGAGCTGGCCTTGGGATATTTGCCTCTCTCTGGCAGCAAAGGTTTTGCTTATTCAGCAGCTAGTTCGGGCTTGATTTCTGTCAGCTTGGTGCTTCTGTGGTCCCCAGGTTACTGCACAATCCCATGCAATGGGATTTAAAAGTCTACTCCAAAAAACTAAACTCTACGCTAAAACTGAAAGTGAACAAATTTATTTGAGACACTGAATTACTTTTGATCTATTTTTGTCAGAGCTGCAGAATAAGAATGGGGTTATTTAACTCAATGGGGTACCTGTTGTATTTCTGGACTCCCTATAGATTGCTTGGAGAGTTTCACAGGTTCTTTGTCATGATCTGATCCCAGTCCCTCTAAAAGAAAGTGATGAATTTTTTGACAAGTTATCCCATTCCAAGTGAAAAGTACTATTGTATTGTCACTGGTGAAGCATCTTGGCAGTTGCTTGGGAATAAAGGGCAGCTGGTTCATAGGCTTAAGCAGAAACTCAAAGACATTTACAGGGGAGGACCAAATGAATTGCTGGGTTACGTGCCAAGGAAAATGAGCTTGACCCAGAAAAGCTTCTGCGAATGTACCTGTTTGGGTTTGTCTTTGCATGTATGTGTTTCAGGGCGGAAATTGCACTGTGTTTAGCTTGTTTATACCAAATCCCATTTTAATCTTCCATCCCATTTTGTTGTCATTGCTCACAAAGTGCATTTTTGCCTCAAAAGGCACACTCATTTTTTAGTCTTTCTATTCAGTTCCTTGAAGAAATGAGTAGGCTACAATACTGGGATGACCAGAGATTGCATACCAAAATGTGCCCTCAAAAGGCAAATCGTTGTGGTGCTTGGCAGATGGAAATCCTGAGAGTTGCTTCATATCTCATCTGTGTTAGTTTGAAAATAAGATGTAGAAGTTGTTTTGCTATATAGACTCATCCATCGGGCAAACCTGTGTTTCCTTAAAGGAAAAGCTGAGTGGGCCCATGGATGTAGCTTTTCCAGGCACATTTGGTAAATATTGGACTTCGTTCTCTCCTGTTTTAATCGCACTGAATATGTCTGCATTTTCTCACTTTTCATCATTTGTTTGGGGGATTAAAACTAAACGAATTCAGCCTTTGCAGTCATCTCCTTTCTCTTGTTACCATGAGTTTTGACTTCATCATAAAGTGTGAAGGGAGTGTAAATCAACAATGGGATCTAACCATTTTCGTTCTAAAATAGATGTTGTTTTGACATGTACTTCTACACTGTGGCTCAACGAGGGAAAAAAATAATGCCATATGCTTTCAAAGCAGTGCGCCGTCTGCTGCATGGCTTTCTGTTTTCTAATACAGGCACTTGCCATCATTGTCAGAAGTTAGAGTTTGACAAGAAAAGTAGTGTGCTAACTAATGCACTGAGCCCATCCTCGGCTTTCATCACTACCATAAATTAACTTTCAAGATTAATGGAATGGAGAGGGCTGGAATTCAAATCTCTCATGGCGTTATTATAATCCTTCCCCAAAATTCAAGATATTTAATAAACTTTCTTTCGAAGCACAAGTTTTCTTTAAAGAGAATCAGATAAATCCCATGATTTGTGAGTCTGATGGATTTAAAATGTTAATACTGGAACGTAGTATTTTTAAATGTAAGTAGAGCTGGATGGGACAGCGTGCTATAATGAGTCACAGCAGGAACATGGATTAGAAACAGCCCTGTTATATGAAATGAAACACGTCGTTTCACTTGGTTAAAGTCATGACTTTCAATAAACAAACAACTGCATTTTAGGAAAAGAAAGAGCAGCGACAGGCTAAACATAACAATAGAATATGTCCAAAGGGTGAAACATCACCTTGCTTCTCAGCACAATCTTGTCATCCATGCCTGCAGCTCCTTTCACAAGGACTACCATAACTCCTTCCTCTTTGGGTGACCCAATTTCAGCAATTTTTGAATGCGCAAAATATTTCCCTGTAGCCTAGCTCAAGCACTCAAAGGAATGAAAAACACAAATCCCCAAACCACCACGCAGAACTCCATTTTCATGTCATACTTGTTTCCTCCTTCCACTTTTTCTGGGGATGGGGTTGGTTGGTTTTGGTTTGGTTTTTTGGTTTGGTTTTTTTTTTTTTGTTTTTACACTTCCTCTCATCACTTCTGGTACAAGAAGCTTCAGAACATCCTGCCATTTGGAACATCCTTTTAGAATTTTTCTGCCATCTTTATTTTGATTTTAAAATATGTAAGGTGGAATTTTTTTCCTCTCACCAGTTTAGCTTCTCTTTTGTTTCACTATTATTTATTATAACTTACTTTTGTAGTGAAGGAAGGCAATTTGTGTCATAACCTGTATCAAAGACACTCCCAAAGTGTTGCTGTATACTCTCTCTCCTCTCCCACAAAGAATATCAGTATGTGTTTTAAATGAACAGTCAAAATTGAATCACAGGCAGCTCTGCACTACAAAGGACAATGATTCAATATAATTCTAGATGCCAATTGAATTCTAATGTCTACGTGTCAGTACTCCAGTAGTGATTTCTTTTATAAATCAGTTTTCATTATTATATGTTGCTATTAAGACTACTATTAAAAAGGGAGCAAGGATTCCTCAGATACATGTGTCTGTCTACTTTGTACACATAAAATGGCATTCATTCTTTCTCACATGGTAGGTAGCTTTTCTGATCATTTGCACTATATTGTTATTCAAATATAATAATATGCAATTCCATGTCAATTAGCTCTGACAGGCCCTCTACACATGGATTCTTGACAACTGTCTTCGAAGCACTGACAATATACTGGGTCAACCAGTGCCCTTTGAAGGCACCTTGGAGGTGCAATTTCCCTAGGAAGTAGGAGAAGCAGCATTATGTTGAAGTTATTTTAGTTGGTCACAGTCTGCTGTCACTATTGGCTTTTGCCATTGGCACTCTTTAACCAATGGCCAGAAGGGATTGTGGACCATTGGATCACAATGCCAAGGTAAAAACAAGCAAGGCTTTTAGGACTACAGCGAATGTACAAGTAACAATCAGGTTTACCTATGCTGATTTTGTGCTTTGGGAAATATGACCAGCTTTTTTCCATGGCAACTGTTTTCTCTGTCCCAGATCAATAGAAGGAGTTCATTGCAGGCTGGGTTTTGTTCTCATCCAAAGTGAAGAGCATCTGATAGTTTCTTCCTGAAGAAGGCTTCAGGTTTCACAGCTATGAGTTAGAAGTTTCTTATAGTAGTGCTTCTAATCCCAAATTTGAACTGCAGTTAAAAGAAGATGTTTTTTAGTGTGTTGCCATTTTACTAATTTATAGAAAAGGATGAGAACATTTTACTTCGTAGTTATATACATTTTCATATTTTGTACTTTAGAGTCTTCTCTACCCGATATTCTGAAGACGTCTTTTACCATGAAATAGAGTAAAAATAACTGCTTTTGCCTATCTTGGGTTATAAAGTTTTCATGCCAAAGACTGTTTCTTTGTTCAGTTAATTCTTTCTAGAGATTGATCATCTTCCTGGAGGTACTTGAGGTGTTGCTATGAGTAAAAATTATAACATATTCTATATGCAAAAGATCTATATGACAAGAGAAGCCAAAGGTATCAATCAAATGCCATTGAGAGTTGCATTATGTCTGAAGAACCCAGATTGTAACTCAGAGAAGAGATTTTTGTCTGAAATGTGCATTTGCTGACCTGCCTTGCCCATTGGATTATATTGCAGTTTTGTCAGGAAGCAGCTTTCTTCTTTCCTTCTTTTTATTCTTCTTCAATAGCGGGCTCACTGGAAGAACTCTTGCATCTACTGTTCCTGAAGTTTAATTTATGCCTTTTGAAATAACTACAACTTGTGAAACTCTGTCACTGGGGGAAATCAGATTGAAATTTTCTCTTGAATAGTTGGATTAATATTGTAACCACTTAAAGGGTGACAGGATCTTCACCTCAGCCATTTTTTTTCCCTGAGAAGTGCTGGAAATGTCACCCAGTTAAACACCAGATCAGAGTGTCATTTAAAAACATGTCTCATTAAACACTCAGCTCTTGTTATGACCCTCATGGATTGGTCGCTACTGAGTTTATGAAAAATGAAATGCATTACTTTTCTGAGAAGCTTTAACAATGCATTTTCCACTCTCATTTAGGACAGGAATGCCTGACACTTATTAATCAGTTAGAATCTGTCCTACTGCTCACCTAATTGAAAGACTGGAGAATGAAGGAAGAAGGATGAGTGTTGAAAATACCTTTTGCTTTTTTTTTTTTTTTCTTTTAACAAGTACTATTTGTCATGCTTTGCAGACTTTTGAAGGCAACACCAACTATGACACGCCTGAACTGCGGACTTTTGAACCTGTATCGACAAGATTCATCCGTGTCTACCCTGAGAGAGCCACACACGGGGGACTGGGGCTGCGAATGGAGCTGCTGGGCTGTGAACTCGAAGGTAATTGCTCTGCTAGAGATGAATGCACTTTATTATTTTCATAAATACATTCTCTACTTGGTCTACTGCAGAAGACTGCTGTGTCTGCACAGGCAGCATGTTGGACTCTTGCTTCCATTACTGCCATTAGTGCTGTTTCTTGGCCTAATCAGTTCCTTCTCTGCAGACATTTGAATATGCCCAAGGCACAAGTATTATTCTTTTTTTTCCCGTTCCTTTGTTGAATCACGGTTATATTCTCCACATGGTTTTCCATTCCCTTAAGCAGCTTTATGATTATACTTTTGAGAATTATAGAGCTATTAGGAGAGAATAAAGACAGGAACTTAAATTTTGCATTACCACGATAGAGCCCCGTAAGAAATGTTTTCTGGGAATGCACAGGGAGCTTTGCCCTAAATATAGCAATTATGTCCCTCTGTCCTTCAAAGGACCTGAAAGTCACACCAGAAACTGTGGTGGGCAAAGATCACTTGGCTAGACAGTGTCTGTGCTGTTCCTTTTTGGGGGTAAAGGGGACCTCTTTGTTCCTTACCAAACTTCAGTTTTGCAAGTGTATATAGGAGATGAAAGACCAGGAAAAGCAAAGTTTAGACAATTATCCTTGGACTGTGACATGAAGTCAGCTTTGATTTTTGTTATATAAACAATAATTATTTACCTTTATAGATAACTACAGACAACACTATGTGAATTTCACAATTTTGTCTGGTGGGTGATGGTACAGTGGCGAGGCTTATAAACCACCCAGCTTAACACCACACTGAATAGCAAACCATGTTATTTGGGGTTTCATATAACACCTCGTATAGAAGTAGCGGGACAGGCTCCCAAGATGAATGGAAGCAACTGCTCTGCCTCCATTCCTTTCTCACCATTTCTCCCCCAAGAGGGAAGTGTGGGAGGCATTTGCTGTGAGAACTGAGGAGTTCTGTGTTGTTTTTTTCTAGTGAAGGCCAGATTGAATAAGTATGCCTTTTCTTGGCCCGGAAAGTTGAGAGGTTGGAAATACTTCTTAGTTCCTGCAGGAAGTCCTCATTTCCTGTGGGAATACTTAGTTCCTGCAGACTATTGTGCTACTTGCTCAGGAAAAAGGAAAACCCAGCACCTGCCTCATGTAAACTAACAACCTGTGGGCAAAGTGCTTCTGCCACAGGGCTCCTGTAGCCACCTAGACATCAAGAAGTGTGTCTATGGACCACCTTACAAGGACACATTGCTCAGTGAGATGGAGGAGACCGCTTTTAGGCAAACTGCAAAAGCAAGTACAGGGTTTTTTCCCTGGGACACTTTTTTGCATTTGTCTTTCTTCTGTGGTGTACTTTTGATGTATGCTCACCTGTAGGCCATCCATGTGACCTCACAAGTGAGGTCAATTTGCATTTACCCATGGGAGAAGCATAGTAAGAAAACTTTGTTGTATAACTGTATCTTAAGGAGGGAGCTGAATGAAGAGAAGTCACTTGACTGAGCAAGAAAAGAGATGAGAAAAGCATGGAGTTAGCACAGAGAGGAGTAGAAATCAGCTCTCCAGCACTAATGAGCAAGGGCAAGTTTTGTGTGCTTGAAGCATCCCAGAGGGGTGTATATGGAATGATGGCAGAGATGTGGGCAAGCTTGAGGCTATGCAGGGACACAAAGATCAAGGTAAGAAACTTAACTGGATATAGAAAGGTAGAGGGACCCCCTAGAGGGTTTTTTATAGCAGTGTGAGGAACAAATGCTCTGCATAATTCATAATAGGTACAGAACTGTTTCTTTAACTAGAGGTAGATTAAACCTGAAAAGCATAGGTCTGAGTCTTAAAGAGGCATGTTGCATCCCAGGATATAGCTGCTCCAAAAACTACCACCTCTCCTGACATTTTCAGGCCCAAAACTCAGTCTTTGTGATCTTGTGTGGCCAACAGGAGCTGGGGGCAGTAGAAGGGAAAAGAAGAATCTGCAAAAGACATGCATTATTGCATAACTTACAATGAGTGAAAAAAGATTGCTAATGAAAATAACAGTAGGTGAGAACAGGCAAAAGCCTGGATCACATTCCAAGAGTGCTTATCTTGAGTCAGGGAACTATACGTGCGGCATAAAACATAAACACAACACCAAGTTTCTGTCTTCTGATTTTCCAGATGTGGCATGCTTTGCAAACACTAGGCTATAGATGTGTTTTCTGGCATCTTATACAAATCTGAAGCTTTAATTGTACTAAAAAAATTCAGACTTTTACTGGTTAGGCAGCAGCTACCGTAAAGTCATCACCAGTGAGAAGCAGGCAGGTGGCCGGGAGGGATGGCTGACATCACCGATGTCTTATGTATTTATAACTTAAACAAAAAACAAAAGAAACTCCTTTCAGGTCTCCTCGTTGAGCACAAAGTGATTCTACATCACACTGCCTTCCTGCCACTGTTACCAGGACCCTGCTCAGACATTTCCTCTCTTACATGTGTTCTGCAGAGAGGTTTCTTCAACAATGTGGTGGATGTTGGAGAATTACCAGCTTGAGCATGCGCCCCTCCTGCTCCTCTACGCAGGCCCACTGACAGGCACTTTGGCCGGCAATAAAATTATGGGGTTTCTACCTTCCCCTCCCCCCCGGATTATCATTCTGCCTTGCCAGTCTTTCACTATTCCCTGGTAGGAGCAATAAACACTCATCAGTCAGTGAATAGGCACTCCAGGGCTTTGCTGCCCCCTGATCTCAGATACATCAGAGAGCCTTAGTGCTGGAGTCAGAAAGGATATTCCCTGTTCCATAGGAATGCTAACTAACCTGCAAGGGAGAGTTGCTTCAGTCCTAAGGTACAACACATGAAGACAGCATGTGGTGTTCATGGAGATGTTATTGCCAATTGTATGCTGGTTCTCCGGCACGTGTTTTAACGGAGTGACTGGATTTTGTTTCAGCTCCTACCGCTGTCCCGACCATTTCTGAAGGCAAGCCCGTGGATGAGTGTGATGATGACCAGGCAAACTGTCACAGTGGCACAGGTGATGACTACCAACTGACAGGTGCAGAAACCATCCTCATTCCATTGCAGCTTCATTGTAGCTCATATCCATCAACAGCTAAATGTTTGCACTGATTTAATCACTCAACATTAATGGACATTGGTATGCAGTTCGTACTGTCAGTGCTGCCAAAACATGGGCATCTGCCTTTTACATATGACAATACTTTTGATTGTTTTCTCAGCTATGTAATTTTTGAAGCAAATAATAGTGACTAGATGGAAGAGAGGGCAATTTTTGTAGCAGGAATTGTGTCTAATCAAACGTCCTAATCAAACTCTCTCTTATTAAGAGAAAAGCTGTACAAACCTTTTGGGGTTTATTGTCTGAGATTGAAGAACTCTAAATATTGTTTAGATTTATATATCTGCTCCCTACCTAAAATTTAGTGTAGGACTCAAATCTCATCCCCAAACCTTTCCCAGAGAGAAACAAAACACATTTGTTTCATCAAAGCATACTTACACATACTCACACTGCCAGAAATATTTCCATGAGCTTGTCCACCAACAATGCATTACAGCCACAGACGGGCTAATGTTCTCCAAGCTGCCATCACTAGCAGAAAAATAGTGGGGGGAGACATAACATAGTCTGCATCTGGAACAGAGGAAGCTTTCTAGGTTTCATATCCTCACACTTTTGCACAGAACCACTAGTCCTTCTGGAGAGCTGACACTGCACCTCTACGCTTTTGGTCTCTTCTTGGAGGTCACTTGTTCCGCAAATCTCTGGGTCTGTTTGATGAGATCTGTACATCTATATTAATTGAGTTTATTTTTAGATGCAGCAACACGAGTTATTTCATCACTGCTCCCTGATGGGCTTATCTAATAAATGTTTATTGCTTCTTATATCCATGATATAAAATAGTATTAAAATCTGGCAAGAGCTGTCCCAGAGGACATTGGGAAAGCTTAGGTAAGAGATTGGCTTTTTGGACAGAACCAAGTAGAACATCAGAGAGCAGATACTAATGAAAGTGCAGTTTCAGCACCAACCCTTTCTGAGTTTTGCCAATGTCTCCTGTAATTGCATGTTGCAAATCATGAATTGAAAAAACAAGTCTTGAGTGGAAAAGACAGTGCACGGTCACTGTCACTGCTTTTCAAATCAGTGTCCCAGATGAATCTTATTCCCTTTGAAAACAGCCGTGTGGGGAGTCTGATAAAATAGTCTGTATTGTATTTAAGGTAACTCAGAAATTTTTCAATGTTTAAACATTGTGATTTATTTATCTTTTTGAAAAGAAAGAGCCAGGTCAGGAAACACTGGGGCTTCCTGCAAAGCCCTACACAGTCTGGCAAAGCCCAGTAGGTAGAGGCATATTTCACATAGGTGGAGTCTGTGTGAGGGGAAGGAGAGAGATCTATTCAAGCACCTTCCATGTTCACTCACAGTTTCTGCACTTCAGGGAGCTCAGGAATGCATCCAACATGTCTCTTAGGGAAAGCTCATTGAGCAGAAGAAAAACCTTTGGCAGTTTTTGCAGGTTGTGCTTATGGAGCAGTTTATAATCTCTAAGACAAGGGAGCAGCCACTGGCCTTTCTGAGCACTAACTCTTTTGAAGAACTGAACCTATTTTAGTACTAATATTGAAAATTACTACATTGCACTTATACAAAGGTGCAGACATTTTAATATAATTTATTATTACAACACCTAGAAACCCCCAGGCAGTGCGTGCCCAGTTGCTCTGGACCCTGGAGAAACACTGAATTGTGCTTCTGAAGTTACTTAAAACACTAAAATGCACAGAACTGATTTAACCAATAAATCAATTGTAAACTTGCTTTTCTTCCGCCAAAATGCATAGAAGGCAATTATGTAAGCCTTGTGGCCCGTTAAGGATATCAGGGCAGTGCAGAGGGGATTTTATTGGTGCCTTACCCCCTTTTATTGGGAGCCCCTGGTGGCCTAGGGGAAAGGCACTGCACTGTCACTGCAGAGACCCGGGTTCAATTCCCAGTCGGGGCCCCTCCCTGGGCAGATGGAGCTCGTTAGCCCGTAAGGCAATCCATCTACATCCTGAGGACCTCGCTGCCACCGTCCAAGCTCGCTTGGCCCCGGCAGATGAACCTCAAAGGGTGGGCTCAGTTCCGCACACACTGTGTCTCACCTAAAAAATCCAATGCGCAGGCTGGAAGGTGTAAAGACCTTCCCTGGTTCTTCGTTCGCAAAGACTGGCCATTACATTACATTACATTACCCCCTTTTATCCTTTCTCAATGCGAGTGTGGCGCCCTCATTCTCGTGGGTACGACTGTCAGAGCCGCTTTCGTGACAGCACTTGCCCATATGTGAGTATCACAGTGAAGCCTCCCTTGCAATTAACTGTAATTGTGCTGTAGGCCAGATTCCTTCCTGCTCTATTTGGACCCCATACAGAGCTACTCTATTTGCGTGGCTTATAGCATTTGCCATCAGATTATTCTCACAAACATAAAGCTGATACAGCTTAGGCATTCATTCTCATTGGGAGTCATCATAGTCATCCTTTCTATAATGCTTTAAGCACTTGCTTGCTGGAGAAAAGAGGAGCCATTGACTGGTAATCAGCACCCCACTGCGCATTTATAATTGTGCTAATTTCCTTTTTGTTTCCTTTATCAATAGTATGAGGCTTGCTTTAAAAAGTCAAGTATTTTAAAAATAATGATTAGTGAGCTTAGGAGAGGGCCATGATCCCACTCACCTCTTGTTTATCTGCTTGAAGAAAAGGACAAAGAGGAGGTCTTTAATTCCTCCTCCACTTTGAGACCTGACTTAGGTTAGATCCTAAAGTCAGGCAATTCCCATGTACTCTTGTGAGCTGGTCTCATAACACAGTTATGAAACAACATATGAAACAACTGAGGAGGAACCGTATGGCAGGGACTGGAGGACCTCACGTCTGTGATATAAGAAACAACATGCCATGAGTAAATGCACACAATAACGACTCCTAGGAGGTACCATGAAGATCGGTCATTGACTCCCCATGTCATTTGGAGCAAATTTGTGTCTATAAACCAAGGACGGCCACAGGGACATGGTGAGGATTACTTAGCCGGAGTTTGCAAGGACTCCAGAGATATACAGGTTTATTTAATGAAGAGTTCTCGTGTTCCTTTTTGATAAAGGAAACCAGATCTTTGATGTCATGTTTTCATGCTTAAGCTCACATACTCAGTTACCTACATGTCTAATAAAGATGGCAATATTTCAGGTTTATATATAGGATATTCCTAATGGCTGCTGTGTCGTTTGTTGTGTCCCATGTATCATAATATGCATAATTTCTTTTCCAGGTGGGACTACAGTGCTGAATACAGAAAAGCCAACAGTAATTGACAATACATTACAACCAGGTAAAAAAAGAATTCTTTCTTCTTATTAAAACTGTAATAAATTCCATACCCAAATTTCATGCCAGAGACAAAATAATGAATTGCAGCACTTCCTGACTTCCCATTCCTTAAAAGTCTCTGAAGTAAAGAAGCATCTGGTCTCTTAGCTCTGTACAGTAAATATTTTATTCCTTTCATCCACATGTAGACACAGCAGAGAACAAGATTTCCTTCTGCATCAGCAAATGCCAAATTCTGACAAAATTAAACTAACTTAATCACACAGTGCACTGTTTTAATGTGGCATGTCAGTGACACAAAGTGTGTTTGCAAACTCCAGGAAAACAAAAACAGAGCCGCACAGGCCCACTCACTATTTATATCCGTGGTTTTACAAAACTAAGACAAGTAAAGTTTGCCAGTTTTCTCCACCAGAGAGCTGGCAGTTTTACAATATTGTTTTCTAGCAAGTTTTCTCAAAATAAACCACTACCATGAACTTGAAAAGGGAAAACCAAGTTGTCATTTGCAGCGAGTCCTTTTACTTAATACAATAACTAGCAGCTTTTAAATTCCTTAGTTTGCTGCTTCCGCAACTTTCATAACATTTTTTTTAATATTCTTTACAATTTACTGGAACTGGGGGAGAGGATAGATTTGGGCAGAAAAGCGAAACTTGAAAAACTATGAGCACCAGTTAAAAATCCTTTGCAACATAACTGTGGAGCGGTAGAGGTCAGTTTTCAGTTACTCCCATTTCCTCCATTAAAGCACAGTCAGGCTCAGTCAGGCAAATTATTTATTAACAGGGTTGGTGTTTATCATTGTTTCCTCAACCATGTGACAACAATTCACTCTTGCTTTGAGTGAAAGAAAGGGACTAATAATGCAAAAGTTTCCTAAAGGACAGTGATGGTGTCGACCTGACTAAGAGATAGAGCTGACTTAGCTAAGACGTTGTTCCCACTCTCGGCCTCTGCATTCAGATATTGCAGAGGCCAGTGCTTTTACTCTCCTCAAAATTTGTCTCCAGGGTCATCCAGCTGGCTTAGTCAGCATACACTATTTCTAGCTCTACCCTGCTTTATAAACAGAGGGGGATTGTGGTGCAACGAGAAGCACAACAGCGAACTGGCCCACCCTCATGGGACATCTCTCCACCCTGCTCTTCCACAGTCAGCCTTGCTGAAGGGCTGGAAGGCTGCTGCTGATCCCACAGTTTGGAAAGGGGTGGGGGATGCAAAGGAAGAAAGGATTCTGTGCAACGAATTTAGAGTAAAGCACTCTATTTTTTATGTCTGAAATTATCTTTTAGGTTTCTATTTTGATGAATTAAGGATTTCTTTACAGGATTTTTTAAAAGTATCTTCTGGCATTTAAGCAAATTATAAATTTAGAAAGTGCCTCTGTGCAATACAGTTTCGCTCCCTGTTCTCTAGTGCAAGCTGAGTTTGCAGGTTGTGTTTAATCCCCTTGGCTTGGGCGGGACTCTCTTGGCTGTTACTGCCAGAGATTAAAATACATTCATTTCTCTCCTTACTTCCCTCCTGCACCACCTTTGCGTACTCCGTGATGTGCCAAGATTTTTTTTTCTTTTAAAGGAGTTTCTGGGGCTCTGTTCAAAGTATGCCAGTGTTACTTCCCTGCATTGTGCTGTTAGGAACCATTTCCTTCCGGGGAATAAGGGACGAGTTCACATCCCAAACTCCAGGCTCCTACATGGCAGCACATTACAAAGATCGTAGATAGAGATCAGTCAGACGCTAATAAATAAGAATAAGATTTCCAGAATCTCCAGTTTAAGACATAAAGGTTTCCAGCTGCCTCATAATCCCTCACTGAAAACCAGCCAAAAAACTCCCAAAAAGGGGCAGACAGAAATTTCCCTCAACATGGGGAAACCCCTCCTAGCATGGGGGCGGTGTAAACATTTCCTTCTGCTGAGGGGGCATGGCTGGACCTGGCTGGCACGATGGAGCACACTGGAGTGAGGGGCCACGCAGCTGGGAGAGAGTCTGCTGTGTCAGCTACAAATAATGTAGTTTAAACTGCCCTTGAAGTTACAGGGCTGCTCAGGGGGCCCCTGGCCCTCAGCTGCCTGAGGATAAGTGGACTCATTCAGCTATTCTCAAGCTGAACAAGGTATGAATTTAACATATCAAGGACTGAACCTTCAGCTTTGGCCTTAATTCCTTCTAAGGCCTGGTTTACCTTAAGATGCTAATGCACCGTGAGGTAAATGATGAACTCCAAGCCAAAGAGCTATTCCAGATCAGTTGCAGTTTGCAGGCTCTAGTGGGTAACCCTGCACGAGCTGCACGGCGCCAGTGCTGGCCACAGCAGCTCGTGACACAGTGAGAAGGGACAGAGACTGACCAACCCCCTCAGTAGCAGCACCTGCCATGGCGCAGGTACTTTGCAATAGGTGCCAACACCGTGTATCGCTGTCCTGCTGCCTGCATTCAAGCCTGCAAACACCCCTAATCTTGTTATCCCAGACTAACGTGCTTGCGTGTGTCAGAGCCTGAGATTATCCCATTCCAACCAGCTTTCATACACTATGGAAACAGTTAAGAGCAAATAGCTGGAAAGCCTCCATGTATAAACAAGCTTTCCATCAAGGCAACTTTTAGAGTTCATTTCAAGGGGATTGAATTGAAAGAAAATAAAAAATGATTGAGATTTCAAACTGCTAAAAATGTTTTAAGGTGTTGTTTTGTTTTGTTGTTTTTTTGTTTTTTTCTAAGAGAGGATCTACTTTCCTCCTCAAATTTAAAAAGATGCCTTTAACAAATCTGTCTGTCAAGGTAAATACCTTTCAGGCCTCAGCCTTAAGACTTGCTAACTTGTAGTCTTTTTGAACACATCTTTTTCAGTTCTAAAGGACTATTTGTCTCCTAACTATTTACATGCAGAGCAAGCTGTTCATTTACAGTATATGCTCTCAGTGTGTAAGTCGAGTCCTTTTTAAAGCAGACTATTACAAGAAGTAGGGTACCTTGTTTTTTGAACATGTAACAGCTATGCCAGAAAAATATAACTAAGAAATCTTGAGTTAAAATCTATGCTAAGAAATAAAGGTAAAACAGGTCTGATTCTCATTTATGGTGGGGAAACTTTGCATCAGTAAAGGGGTATTTAAGCAGTTATCATTTACTATCATTTAAGGTAATTCTGTGCCAGCATAAATGGTATAAAAGGGTGAAATGCAAATATGAGACAAACCCCATATACTACTTTGAAGTGGTTCAAATTATGTTTGTGATTTCCTATTTTAATGTTGATTTACCCTTTGGCAAGAGCATCTTATAAGAGAACTTTCATAGAATTTTTAATGCCATCTTGCTCCTTCTTGCCTCTTGCTGGAGGAGTTATAAAAATATGTCAAAGTCTGTGGGCCACAGAAGATTGATGGACTTGCAAGAAACTCACTCAACTAGATTTTCAAATTACTTTCTTGTTCATGTGCAGTAATGGTTCCAGCTGTGAGCAAGATGTGGTCAAGAAGTACAGCTGTTGGTTATTTTTCGAGAGGATAAATCTGTTTTAATTCAGTATCACGTACCCTACATCTTGAAAAAGGCATATGGGATTTCGTCACACCTCCCTCTCAGATTCTCGTCTGAGCTGCTGCTATTTGATTACATAATAGCTGGTTTTCTTCATCCTCTCAATACACACAAACCAAGAGATCAATCACCTATTGGCAGGAGAATTATCCTAGCGGCGGAATGGGCCAGCTCTGCAGAGGGAGCACAACAAATGCTACTTGTCCCCAGTTTCCTTCCTTCCACCAGAGCTGCCAAGCTGTAGTTCAAGGACAAAGAGCACAGATTGCCTGTAGCTTGCTGTGAGCTACTGTATCAGCCCCCTGAGACCTTTAATAGAAATGTTGAACTAGTCTGTCTTTTGCTGGGGCAGATCCATTGTCCATGCTGAACCTTAATGAACCTATCCTGATGTTACAAGTGTCCTTTATTAATTGGCTAGCAGGTCTGTCTTTCTTTTTATGGGTCCCCAGGAGAAGGATTGGAAGAGACATGAGAATAGGCAATAAGAGATGGCATGTTTAAGGAGCCCATAAAATAAGAGCACTCTGAAATGGTTTGTCTTTGACCTTCAGTCCCACTGCTGTGATTGTCTAAGGAATATATTAACACAATCGCTTTTCAGGAAACAATAGGAGCCTAGCAAGGAATGGCTAACAGAGCAGGTTACTGGTCAAAGTCTTCTCGGTTTCAGTGGAAACTTCTGCATGGAAAACAAGTTCATTTTTATGCTACACCATGCTGTCTCTGAGTCTGAAGCCAAGGAACACAGGCATGGCCAAAGCATATCAGACTTAGGCTCTTTGCCAATTTCCTGGACTATATATTTCAAATGAAGGTGTAAGAAACTATTTATTAGATGGGGCTGTGAAATTTAGCTCTGCTGTGAAAGTCTCCTTCTAATCCCAATGTTCAGAGCTGTCCTCAGAGCATAAAGCAAAAGGCTTTTGTCACTTCCTGCACTTAAAATTAACAATTAAATTCTGGATATTTTCCTTATTCATTTCAGTGCCCAGTTCTCTTTGAATTGTGTTCAGCCTTAGCAGCATTTGAGGGAGCAAGTACTGCTCACATCATGTGAGAATTTTTTTCCTTTGATCCACATTGAACTTCAGTGGGTATCTCACAGTTCTTAGGCTATGAAATGGAGAAAACAGAATATTGTATTCTTTCTTCTCTGGATTCTTCACTCATTTACATACTTCTCTTGTGCATTCTGCTATTTATTTTTATTCAGAGTTGAACAATACTAGTCCTTTCAATCTGTTTATGCTGTGTTCTCATTTATGCTGTGTGATATCTTCAGATTAATGTGATCTATCTACCACTGTTCTCTTTTCCTGTGGTTTGAATACCACACAGGCTATCACTAGCTTTGCATGATGTAATCCTCTGGGATTAATAAGATTAATTTTGTCTTACGTTTTCTAAAACCTTTTCTAAAGTTCTGTCTCATGGCTCTGATGTCAAAGCCATGCAATATAGCTCTCCCTAGGCCTCCTTGACAATGAAAGGCTATTTTTCATGATCTTAAAACCGTTTAATTCATTGCAATGTCATTCTATTTCTTTAAAAACTCCCCTTGATTTTCAGATGTCCCCTTTTGGGCAAATGTCTTTGATCTTAGCCCCATTGTCTAGAAAAAAAATCCCATATACTGGAGAAAGAGACATAATGGATTGCCTTTCTGCACTTATGTGCATAGACTGAGCTCTGCTTCTTCAATGTTTTGAGCCCAAAGAGAGATTATTCACCACAATCTGCCTCTTTCCTAGAAAGGGCTAGGGTGCTCCAGGAAACATCTTTACTCCACATTGAATTCCCGTGCCAGACATTATCTGTTTAATTCATTTGTTCCCATCTACAATGCTGCATTCGTGACAATGTGGAGTAGACCCCTCTGGAGGCCAGCGGGAGAGAGGGGGGAGGCAGGAGGGATGGGGAGGATGAAAGGAAGGAGTGAAGAATGAGAGCTCAGTGCAGAGAGTGCCCCAGCACAGCCAAGGCACTGACAGGCAGAGGAGAGGGCGCAGGAACTGCCGTGCTCAGACCTCTCTGCTGACAGAATGAAGTTTTCTAGGGGCAGGAGGAGAGAGGGCACAGTGGCTGCAATGCAGGAATCCAGTGAGCTGACTTAAAACTATGTCTGGGAGCAAGGACCTGCCAAAAAAGGACACAGCAGGCAAGGAGAGAATGATAGATGAACCCTTTTTATATCCATTCTGTCTCAACCTACTCACCTGAGGTTTTCTCTGTCTTGATAAAATGATTATTCTAGTTTAATTTCCATTAAAATCTGGGTTGTGACTTCAAAAGCCTTTGCAGTCTTCACTGGCAGCTCACTACATGGAGCAGGTCTTTGCTTCTTCAGACTGGAAGAGCTCCACCTCAAAGGTCTGGCCAACCACAGGTCTCAACACACTTCCCATATTTCTCCTTATTTTCCCACAATAAACAAACTCATTCTAGGGGTTGCATTATCTTTCCTGGCTTTTCTTATTAATAATGGGCAAGACACACAGTTCTTACCCCAGAGCTGATATTGATGGGAGCACAGAGTCCTTTGTTCTTAGTTCATACTTGCACAAAGCATCACATTAAAGTAAACCAAAATTATTCCTTTAATAAGGCGTGAGTCATGCCTGAGAAAAGACTCCAAGATTTGGTCACATTGCTGTGGGAAGGGTATTGCTCTACTGGGAGTTGTCATTGCTCAAGGTGAGATAAAAGTTCACACCAATGCGTTGGGAAGTGAAAGCTCAAAAGATTTCAAACTGCTTCTGAAAATAAGAAATGCAAGGGATTTATATGCTATCTTCATATAATCTTTCCATTTAAATTCCAAGTTCTGTTGAAGAAAATAAGCTACTATGTATTAAACCTTTGGGCAGAATTGAAAAGGAGCTGAAGACAAGATATGATCTCATCCTGACCATAATGCCAGACTTCCCTTGTTTTATGCAGAGCTTGTTTTGAAGCTTATTTTGAGTTCATTTGGCAATCAGCCACATTTGTCCCTTTTCCCTCTCAATTTGTCCATTTCAATGCTGCCATCTTGTGGGCCTTCTTAACCGTCTGGAAGATGCTGAATGAGTTCCTTATTGAAGCCACGTAGATTTCACCCGAAATTCTTCCCTTGCCAAGGACATTCCACTAATGTTTCTGTCTTGTCTAATTTTTGTCCAAATCTCATTGCAAGTTGTTGCAAAACGTTGCACCATTACAGAGCAAAGAAATATCAGAAAGTATATCTGATAGGTAAGCCAGATCTTTTTTTGTGAGTCATATATATTACAGTGTGGTTAGCAGCTAATGTGGGCACATCAGAAGAATCAATCTAAACCACAAAAAAAATCCTAAAATATTGGTCATAAAGAGTCAGGAAACAATCACATAATTTGCAGAAAATAGTAGGTTTTCATCTATTTCCCAGGAGGGATGCTCTTGCTATGGCTTCTCAGAGTTTAAGAAGGAATGGTTCTCTTAATGGACAATTTTATGCATTTGGTTTGAAGTGCAAAATTATTCACCAGATATTGTTCCCCCTTTTCCCTCTTTCTTTGCAGAGCTACCACTATACAATTTCAACTGTGCCTTTGGCTGGGGATCCCAAAAGACTTTGTGCCACTGGGAGCACGACAACCAGGTGGATTTAAGGTGGGCAATCCTGACCAGCAAAACCGGGCCGATTCAAGACCACACAGGTAATCATGAGTTCATGATTTAGCCATTTTACATGGGAAGAGATTGTTCTGTTTAATACCAGCATGTCTTCCAAAATGACAGGAGAGAGAATTTAACTGAAGTGTATTATAAAGCATATTATAGCTAAAGTATGTAAAGTCAAAAAGATGGTTCTCTAGGACACCTAATCTCTTATAGGTAGTTACAACTGACTGTAATTATATTTTTGCTGGGGAATAAAGATTATTTATTGTCAGGAACTTAAGCTATTCCCCTGAGTTGCCTTTGGATAACCATAATCTGGTGTAGAAAAACATCTGAACAAACAAATATTTTGCAAATATCACTGACCAACTGATACATCCGTGAACAAACCCCACTTTATTCCTGTTTGTAGTTAGAGGGACTACCCACCACAGGAAGGTGTTCTAAGTGAAACTTCCCTGATGGATGTATTACCATGCCCTTCTCCTTTCCAGCAGGAGATGGAGATTATAGCCATCCTTTGCTCGCACTCAGTTTTTCCAGAAATATCACCCTGGGAAATTGATTGGTTTGTTTTGTAGCATCTAACTCATGGCTCTGCATAATTAGGCAATAAATATGCTGCAGGGTAGTGGAGAAAGGAGGGCACTGTGTGACCTGCACAGCCTCTCACTCTAGCGTTCTCGCTTGCATATGTGCAGATTAATCAAATGTGTTGAGATGAATCCCCCTTCCCACTTCTGCTACCCTTTGCCTAATGAGAATGACAAGGAAATTAGACAAAATTGGACTTTTTAAATTCTGAGACACTTTCAATTGAATCTTAAGACAAGTACAGTAGTTTCAGGGAAAAAAAAAAACCTTGTAATACTTTGACTATAAATGGCATTGTACAAATAAATGGTATCAAATTAACTAAATGCAGTTAGCTGAAGTGAAGGCTGTAATGGTGGAAAAATTGATGTAAAGTGAAATGGCTCAGTAGGATCTGACATTGAAAAGAGGTTAAAAGCTATGTTAGCCAGAGACTGACAAAATCTAAAAGGCATGCATAAGTAAGGCTCTAATTAAGACAATGAAGACAGAGTTCCTGACCCAGCTCTGCAATAATATTCTGAAAATGAGAGCTATCTGCACTTTGCCACCAAAGATTACTGAGAGACTGAACCTGTCTTCAGCCAAGAGATGAAGAAATTATATTCTTCAAAAGAGATTTTGTTGTTTCCCCTGGGCCCTCCTATCACAGAAAACTTATTTGTCCCATGAGCTGTAGCTTTAGTAAGTCTTACAGGCCCCTTTTTCTCCTACTGCCCTAACTTTCAATATTTTCCAAAATTTTCCTTAAAGAGTGCCTTCACCTGCCAGGTTTGCCATTCACCTGCCAGCAGGTGCAGAATGAGTGGAGTGGATGTGAATGCAGACCATGAGCAGTCTGGATGGCACTGATGTCCCAAACAAACCCTCAGTGTCACCACTACATAGCAAGGCCACCCTATGTGTTGGGAGAACCACACTGAGCAACTCCCAGACACATCTTTTTCTCAGCCACATGCACAAAGCTGAAGAAAATTCACAAAATTCATCTTCAACAGCAATTCTTTTAAGACAGCAGGATGCACTGTATGTCACTTCAAATTATACATGTTGTGATTAAATCTGGCCAGTGTTAGGTCTTCCAACTGAGACACTCATCCTAATGCTGTGATTATTTTCCTTTTTTCTTCCCTCTGGATTTCCCTATTACCATTCTTTGATGAGGTTTGCACATGTTGTGCTGCTCTCTGCACAGAAGCAAAGTGGGAAAGATCATATGGATATAACCACTCTTGCTTAAGAAGCTAGACAAGATGTTACTGCAATAAGACAGAGGGAAAAAAAAGGCATAAATTTTTTTGACAATTTAATATCATCTTTCCCTGTAAAAATCTTTCAAAAACCAGATGCTTCAACATGCATATTGGGCAGGATGCCTCTAACTGCCCACAGAAAAATCCAAACAAAACATCCTTGTCTCACATTACTAGAAACATAGAATCATAGAATTCTATGAATCTATGATTCTATGAACTGCCCACAGAAAAATCCAAACATCCTTGTCTCACGTTACTAGAAACATTTTCCTTTCTCATTTATTAGGCCCACTTCTTCCACCCACTGGGTTTATCCCATTCCTCTTTGTTCTTGTTTCACCTTTTACTACCCTTCTTATGCTTCCCAGAGTAACAATGCTCATCTTCCCATCTTCATTGGTACAGGACTATACCACTGCAATCCAACAAGTATCAATTATACATTATTTCACATGAAATTCAAGAATATCATGTATAAACAAAGGCCAATGCTGATAAAAGACCACCCTTGCAAAACATCTTCTTTTGCCTCTTTTTAATTTTCTTTTCTTTAAGCATTGGTGTAAACACTGGAGAAATGTACACTTGGTATAAGCATTGGAGAAGTGTACACTTACTTCAGTATTTGAGAAGTAGTATTTCTTATTAGTACTTTTTTCCTTCTTATTCTCAAAATAACTTTGTACCAATGTCAATAAATGTTGTCTCCATCTTTTTTTGTGAGTGCATTGCACATGCAGTCTATTCTTAAACACACCAGGATGAACTTCATGTTTTTCCACCATAATTCCCTGCAAAGAATCTCTTCAAAAGCTGACTAGAATGAATGCCTGGCCTGTGTAAATCAGAAGCACTTCACTATAGTCAGTATCTTGCTAAGCAATTTTCTGTTACCAAACTAATCACACTCCCACGTGCATCTCTCCCAGCATGATTAAGAAAGTAATTTTCCAAGGTAGGGTTATAAGGTGTTCAGATTTCAGCACGTGTAAATCCATTATGCTCTTTGAAAGTTCCAGCCACAATCTTACCCTTTCAAGAAACAGCTCACAAGTATATAGTGCCCAGTATATTGTTAAAAAAATCAAGAGTGTAAGTCTGACACCACCTACGACCCCATTTAGGAACACTATTTAGATCTCAGTTCCTGATCTCTGACCATGGCTATTCAAAGCCATTTCATCCTTCAGTGTTCTCCTCATTCTAATCTTGCCTTCTCAAGTACAGTTTACTGTAAAAAGAGGTTTTTTTAATAGCTCTCTGCACAATTACCATAGAGTAGGCCCCAGGGACTTTTATTTAGCCAGCCTAGTGTTGGCTGCCTTCAGGAGGTGCACGCTGAGTAATGGAGCATATGCTGTCACACCAAACAAGCTTTTGCCTCCTTCCCTGAGCAAAAGCAAATGCCTTGTGTGTGTCATGTAGTGAGCATGTTCTTACAGCTCACTCTCGGCACAAAGCATCCCAGTGAACTGCACAGGAGATGACAAGAGGAAATCATGGAATAACAGAATGGTTTTGGTCCTGGACGGGACCTTTAAAGGGCATCTAGTCCAAGTCCCCTGCAATGAATAGGGACATCTTCAATTAGATCACATTGCTCCTAGTGTTCCCAGGGATAGGGCATTTAACTGCTCTCCAGACAACCTGTGCCAGTGTTTCATCACTCACCAATTTTCTTCCTTATGTCTGCTCTGAATCTACCCTCTTTTAGTTTAAAACCATTACTCCGTGTCCTGTCATTATAGGCCCTATTAAAAAGTTTGTCCTTATCTTTATTGTAAGTCCCCTTTACTTACTGAAAGGCAGCAATTAAGGATCCCCAGAGCCTTCTCTTCTCCAGGCTGAACAACCCCTGCTCTCTCAGCCTACCCTTATAGGTCAGGTGCTCCAGCCCTCTGAACATCTTGGGGGCACTCTCATTAGAGCTTATGAGCCTTCCTAGAGCTCCCAAAACAACCCACTCTGACTCTCTTGTTTGTGATGCTTGACCCATCGGCATGGAAAGAAAGCAGAATGGTCGGGGGTGGTCTGGGATTCTTGTGTTAACAAAGAAAATTAAAACTCGTGGCTATTCCTAACACAGTCCTTCTGTCACAGTAGGAGATGGCAATTTCATTTACTCACAAGCTGATGAAAACCAGAAAGGCAAAGTCGCCCGACTGCTGAGCCCGGTGATTTCCTCGCAGAACTCTGCCCACTGCATGACTTTCTGGTACCACATGTCTGGCGCACACGTGGGCACCCTGAAGATCAAACTGCGATACCAGAAGCCGGATGAATACGACCAGGTGCTGTGGACCCTGAGTGGGCACCAGGCAAACTACTGGAAGGAAGGACGTGTTCTTCTTCACAAGTCTGTGAAACACTACCAGGTGAGCTTGGCTGCTCCCTGCCGAATGACCGGAGCTGAGGTCATGTTTTATACACCATAGCAAAAGATGTCACTGAAGGATTTGCGTAGACAGTATTACACCTACAGATGAGGTGGCTTGCTGTGACTAATAATAGTGAAATATTTCATGGTATCTCAGACTACAGTGATGCAAGAAATTTGTTATCAAAGGACAAATAAATACTTTAGAAATCGTTTATCATCAGTCACAAAGCTGCCTCTTTGCCACAGTTATTGCTGATGTAGAAGTCTGTAATGAAGTTATGACAGTATATAAATTTACATTTGCATGTATAAGTTCAGAAAGGTAGGCAATGCCGATTTTTCAGGCCACAAACAAAGCACATGTAGATGTGACATCATGGCAGGTGAAGATGTGTGTTAACAATTAATTAAGAAATCCTGAAAGCTGCAATTGTGTGCTAACACGAAAACAATGTTAATATTATCTTGTTTTGCCAGGTGGTTATTGAGGGAGAAATTGGAAAAGGAACTGGAGGAATTGCTGTGGATGATATTAAAATTGACAATCACGTAGCACAAGAGGATTGCCGAAGTAAGTGTAAAAAACAAGAACATAGAGAATTCTCATCCAAAACATTATTTATTTTGTTTTGATGCCACTTTTTTCTCTGAGAAAGGGATAGATAATTATTAGCTATATGGGAAGGTTTCCACTGAAAACATTCTGATTCAGCCCATAGCTTTATTCATAGTAAGTGTCACTGGTGTCACCTCAGTATGGCAGTGGTTTGGATCAGAACTGGCATCCTCCTGGCATGGGTCGCAGCATGTTCACATTCTCAGATATCTCCCTGTATTTCATATTGATGCCCTCTTTAAATTTCTCTGCTTTTCCTAATGCTCTTCCCTGTTTTAACTAATGTTCAAAATCCAATTAAATTTCTTCACCCTTTTTACATCACTTACTACCAAGCCTACTTAAATTGTTTTTTAAAGGACCATTTCAAGCCCTTACAGGATAAGCAGACAGGGTGAAATGGCCCCTGCTCTGTCCCTCTACTGTCCTGTCATTCTGAGTTTGCTGTGGCTCATTTGCTGTAGTCGTCAGCTCCCAGACATGCAGGACACAAAGTAATGTTAGGACATGGCCTTTCCCACATCTGAGCCAGGCTATTCCTGAGATGCTCTTTGAGTCCTTTTATTTCTGGCCAGTCTTGGGTTATTCCAGTCACTGCTGATCATATGCACATTGCATACTGCACGTAATTTGGCAGCAGCAGCCCCAGATAAACACAAGCACTGAATGCTGTCCTTCACAGTGGAGATGAAGCAATTATTTTTATGTAAAAGAGGGAATATAAATTATTAGATTTAGCGAGATAAAATTCTGCCATGTGAGTTGGCAACATGGCTGAGAGCAATAATAGAGGGTGCTCCTCACCTTTTGTAGCTACCATCCATTTAAGGGTAACGTGACAGCCTTCAGCTGTGTGGTAATTTCACTGCAGGATAAGAAAACTGTACAATCTCTTTTTATCACACAGTCTAACCTCTTAGGTTCATCAAATGCCACCAGAGTGATAGTTAGCAGGAAAGAGAGTCAGGACACAGTGCTTGGTCCTCCTGCAGTGTCCTCAGTGCCAAGAAGGGTGCTGGGACCACAGTGACTGTACTTGCCTGACTCCAAAATGAGAAAGGAAACTGACTCCTTTCCTACCTTCCCATGTTTTGGTTTTTCAAACAAAATGTTGAGGAAAGATTTCTGGCCTGAGGAAGCTAAATCCAAAAGCTCAGTCTGAAACCCAAACACGAGTGGTCTCACTGCAGCCAGTGAAACTGTTCTTGTGATTAACTATGCCTATGCTGATGAAGTGTTATGGAATTGGGCTCCAAAATTGTAAATACAGTGAATGAGATGCTAATTCGTCACACTGATTTCTGTTTTCCAGGCATGGAAAACCCCTTCTGATAACTAAAACTGTGCCAAGACTGGCGGAGAGGAGTTTTTTAATCTTTCTTTTTTCCTCCATTAATTTTCAGAGCCCATTATAATGAACAGTTCTGTCAAGCCACCATAATGATGCTCTGACACAGGAAAATCTGCTATACCATTATTGCCAGCATGGTAGTCAATCAGTGTTTGTAACCCTAATAATCAATGTCAATTTTTTTGCTTCATTAGAATCAACTGATGTGGAGAATGAAATAGATGAAGAAGAAGAGCCAGATATTAATCAAACAGGTAAAAACTGAGTTATTTTTTAGTAGGGAATTAATTTTAACTTTTTTTTTTGTGTAAATTCCTACATTCATTTATTTATAGATTTTCTCTCTCAACTGCATATTGTATTAAAGTGTTTTGATTTATCTGGATCAAATACTAAGAAGGCTTAAATTTATTTGAAGGAAGCAATAGTTTTATTCTTCTATGTCATATAATCTTCTGAACTTTTTATTATTTTTACCTATTTCAAACCTTTTACATGTTATATATTTTATAATATTTATATATAATATATATTTATTTATTTTATTTTATATCTATTTTTATATATTTTCACCTTTTATATATTTTATATATTTTGTATATTTTATATTTCACAGTTTGTTACATTATATACATATATATGCATGCACTTTTTAGCTCCTCAATATTTTGTTATCTAGAAGGCTTGTCCACTGATGTAGAAAGCCCTATGATTATGTCTTACAATTTATGATTCACACCATGCCTCAGTAATTGGGCTCAAAACTCTTCAGGCTAATTGTTTCACAGATCTGGCTGAAAATATCATTTTATGACCAGTCTAGCAAAGCATTATCATTTTCAATGATGATATCTGTAAATGGATCATTAAATGGATCATAATTGTCATATTGTCCCAATAATAAAATATATTTGCATTTTTCAAGCAATGTTAATTTTTTTTCTGTTACAGTCAATGGGATTGCTGTAATTGCTTTCAATGAAAGAGGGTTTGTCCAAAAAGACTTTTGGGGTTTTCTTGCAACAGCTACAGGGTTAGCTGCTATTGGATCATTTTCGTAAACTGAAAGAGTTGAGGGAAAAAATACACCCAGTGAATATTTTACACAAGGGGGCAGAGTGCTCTTCTGTAGTTGTGCCACTATTTCCACTTCAAGATCCAATCCTAAAGTCTTTGAAGTGGAAAGGATGCAAAATGGCTGGACATTCCCTACCAATGTCTTAGGCTATAAACTCTCACACTGAACTGAATAGGAATTGATTAACATTTTTGAGCTAAATACTGCAGCCTGGTAAAATATAATCAAAAGGCCTGGTTATTTGCCATAAGACTCCTATTTAATCCAAGGCAGAATCAGACCTCTACTAATAGGCAGCAAATTAAAAGACCAGAGAACAGTCTGGAAAAAATCAACAACTATTTGGGCCATGTTGTAGTTTTCAGCTATTTATGACTACCTCCAAGAAGCTAGGTTTTAAAATTTTGTAGAAACTTAGGTCAAATAAAAAGCGATGTTCTTTCTCAAAAATTTCAATTCATCAAACAAAGTTTTAACTAAGATTGGTTCTGAAAATTTTGCAATTCTTCACTCCATTTCAGGGTTTACACCTCCATACCGTATGGGCGAGGACTATGATGACAACATCTCCAGGAAACCAGGCAATGTCCTGAAGACCCTAGATCCAATCCTTATTACTATCATAGCCATGAGTGCACTCGGGGTGCTTTTAGGAGCCATCTGTGGAGTTGTCCTGTACTGTGCCTGTTGGCACAATGGGATGTCAGAGAGGAACTTGTCTGCACTGGAGAATTATAATTTTGAACTGGTCGATGGTGTAAAACTGAAAAAAGATAAACTAAACACACAGAATTCATACTCGGAAGCATGAAGGTATAAAGCGACTGGAGAAGTTTCAGAGAATCTGAATCGGGATGGAAGGACATAGCTCGGTCGTGCTGGGGAACTGTTGATCTTTTACTGTACAGGCTGAAAAGTGCATTGATGACACTGAGCCAAGCTTTTCTCAGGAGCTTCAATGAGTGTGTAACCGATGAACATGGACAACAATATGTGTTAACAACCTGAATCATGTACAGTCTGCTTTTTCTGTTGGTTTTATTTGAAATAATCGAATGCTGGTGTTGAGACCAAGTATGATTGACTTATAGTTCATTTTGTCTTTCTTTCTCTCCCTCTCTTTTGTTTTCTGTTAATGGATAATTTTGTTTTTACCGTGCAAAATCCAAGATGCTGTCACAAAATGTATTCAGTGGGGTCCTTTGGAAGGACATGCTGTCTGTAGCTCAGTGCCCAGAAAATATTGGAGTAACAGCAATTTAGTGGACTTCTGCACCTGTATTTGTGTATAATTGCTCGTGTTGTGCATAGGCAAAGAAGGGTTAGGGTGTTTTTGAAAGTACTGCTGCATCAGTACCGGTATAGTGTGTCAGCTCTGTTTACGAAGCAATACAGTCAAATTTTATTGATGTTTTTCAGTGTTGTACTAAATTTTGTGCTTGTGAACTCCATAAAAGAGTATGTGCCATCATCAGACACAACTGGTAACCAAGTGTACTGCCTAAAAATGAAACAAAAAAAGTCCTTGGCACTGGCTAGTGTATGTCCTCTCAAGTGCCTTTTTGTTTGTACTGCTTCTCATTGTGTTAACATTAACTACAGCTTCTCTGCAGTTATGCCCTTGTCTTTAATCATATTCTGATGGCTCACTGACTAAAAGAAAAGTATATTTTAGTGTAAGAAAACAGCCTCAACAAGGCAAGGGCTAATCAGATTTGACAACCTGGCTCGATTGTTCTGCTTTCTGTATTTCAACTTCATGTCTCTTGACCCTTTTGTATAAAGCTGCAATATCCCCTTTTATTGTTCTTTCATATAGAATGTATTTTCAAATGTAAAATCTCTCTCCTTTCTCTTCTCTTTCTCTCTTTGTCTCTCTGAGTAGGTTGCATAAGCATTTGCCATTGCCAAGGAAAGAAAACTTCAGCTTTAACTTGCTGGTAGTGGCAAAGGATTTTATTAGAGTTTGTGTTAAAAAATAAGGGAAAATTCTTAACTTTATCCTCCAAAGTCGAACTTTGGGTTTCTTCTTAACAGCATAAAGTGACAGTATCTTTTTTCCTGATATCATGGAACATGTCTTTTATCCTGAACAGCTTGCCTGTTAATTACACTGGGGAAAATGCTTCCCTTACTGAGAAGATTGCCTTTAAAATGAGAAACTTTCTTCCTCCTGCCCCTACCTGAACTCAGAGTTCTGTTCTCTCAGTGTACGTGTATTTTCATGCTAATCAATGCTAATTGGGCTTACCGTGGGTACTGAGGGCAGAACGAAATCCCACAGTGCATGTAGGGTATGTTCTTACCATCACGTTATGTCCAATTGACATTTCATACCAGGAGGTTTCTGTTTGACCAGAAGTATAGACAGCGACCAATTCAGTGAACTGAGTACTATAAGCTGTCGGAAAAAAATGTGTTTGACAATTATGTGGCAATTTTTAAAATATTTTAGGGCAGATATTATTGGACAAATAATATTCAGCAGCCTAGGCAGCTGGTCCAACAGGGTAAAAAGAAACAAGAGCATGTTTCCCACAGGGGTTCATAGGAGGTGACAAGGGAGCAGGGGGATCACTCCTCTCATAAGGGGAGCCCCTGGGTTTTCTGCAGTGACCTGCACACAGCACAGCCATAATGGGGAGGCAGCTTCCACCTTCCCCTGGTTATCTACCAACCAGCAGATAAACCCAGTGCAAACATGGGTAAAGGAACATCCTGCCAAAGTGCTGAATGCATGTTTTTCATCATTGAATTTCCTGAGTAGAGTCAGGGAAGTGATTGGGACTTTATGAGTTAGTCTTTTCCAAAATTGCTTTTGTAGAGGAGCAATGAAATATCCTGTCCAGGATTAGGATTAAAGAAGGGCTAATTCAGCCTTGAATTATATGGAGCAACAGAATCCATCCTTATTTATCAACTAAATGTTTTGAGGCATATAATTTCACCAATATGAGCTATAAAAAAGAGAAGTATGTAGAAAATCCACCAATAACCCAGAAACTGAAGAAAAAACTGGAGGTACAAATTGAGGTTTGAAGTTGAAAATATTTTAAAGGAAGATCCAATAGAAAAAAATATGGACAGTTGCTACTTCAAAGGAGTCCTAAAGGCAATGACTATCAGGAAAATCTGAACACCCACGTCAGGTCATCAAACCTTATATTCACGGAAGAGTTACCTCCCCAGCCTCTCAATCTATGGTCCTCCAGCAGGTGAGACAGTGCACCTAGGACCTGAAAGTTTTGCCTAAAAATTAGTCCATGAGATGTCCCAAGTGACTAACTCACAAAAGGTAGAATTTTCATTGGTTTCTAACACTGTAATTTGTCCATAATGGTATTGCAGCAGCTAGTTAATTAACCCAAAGAAAAAAGGATTTTTCAAAACTGTTTTCAGCACACCACCACTGTGTGAGTCAGGAGTTAAGGGCCTGCTCTCCTTAGCTGAAAAAAACTTCTAGTCTACTAACTTGACTAAAAGTTATATCCTTATATTGCCTTGAAGAGAAAATCCCATTGGGGAGCCCAAACCCAAAACCTTTTGAAATATTCCCACTGATTTCAATGGATTCTGGACCAGCTCTTGGTCTTGATCTATTTGAACAGAAATGCTGGTGGTTGGTGGGTTTTTTCCTTCTTTTAACGTACTGATAATAGTGAACATAAAAAGAAATACATCTCCTTTGTGTTCTTCAGACCTTACTATGATAATGACGATCTAGCACTGAAGATTTGATTTCTCTGAAGGTAATAGAATGAAAGTTGCCCTTCGATAAAGGAAAAATGATACTGCAACTTTACATTGAAAAGTATCTTGCACTGATAAATATATTTAAAAGAATTATATGTTTATAAAGTTATTAATTTGTAAAGGCAGTGTTACAAAATGTTCAGTTTATATTGTTTTAGATTGTTTCATAATTTTTAAAGTGTAAAATAACATATTTTTTTCTTTATTGAAAAACTATAAAAATCTTCAGTAGTAAAATGATTTCATTTTACTGGTATATTATTGCTTCATGTTTTGTACCATCATAAGACTTTGTGCAAATTTTTTTTACAGAAATTTTTATTTTCTATGACAATATGACACTTGTAAATTGTTGTTTCAAAATGAACAGCGAAGCCTTAACTTTAAATGACATTTGTATTCTCAGACACTGAGTAGCATAAAGAAAAAACACATAGAACTGAACTGTAACTTAAATTTCCAAACTATGACTACTACATTCCAAAGAAACAGTTGAATTAAACATTTTCATAAAATATCCCATAGCTGATGTATTTTATTATACTAAAATGGATTGGTATTATTAAATGGCTGGTTTTATTTAGCATCTTGCAACAAGCACAGTGTTTTAATCCCACTTACGTTTGTTGGTAGGCAGCTTCAACAGACACCTTGATGTGTTCGTTCATTGTGAGGGACAGTACGGACTACACAGTTCATGGTTTAGGATAGAGGGATTCACTCCTGCCTGCCCTGTTCTCTCTCCTTGTGGAATACACTTCAATGACATACCTAACTTTTAGCCAAGCAGCAGGAATTTAAGAGGACAAATCTGCTGCCACTGCTCTTATGCCATGGGATGCCCAATGTAACACCCTATATGCGGGTGTTACACCATCCCTGTGGCTTGTTCTTGGGTGGGGGGTGAGATTTACTGCCAAGTAATGTCCATTTTTGAGGTGTTGCTCTGCTAAGTCTCTGCTCTGGTGGTAAGGTTTGTACAAATAAGGTCCCAGCAAATTTCCACTGGAGTCATTGGGACTTACCCAACCATGGCCAAATCTTCCAGTGCAGAGAACAAGTTACTGATGGGAGCAAATGGAGCCAGGGCAGCCCACTGGCCTGATTTGGCATTCAGTTGGGTGCTAAACTCATCTGTGGAACACATGACTGTGTGTGGGGAGATCTTCAAGAAGTTTGCATTCAGATCAGAAGCTATAGATGGCACATTTCCTGGTTTATGCAATACTTACCTAATTTGTTTCTTTTTAATACTCAGTACTCTGCACATTAAAGATTGACAAATCTTTTCTTTACATTGCACACATGAATAAGCACATACTGTCAGGTTGTCATTAGAATGAGTACAAACATTTTACTTCAGCTACTTTACCACTCCTGGGAGAAATATTGTACTTATTACCATATATTTGATCATCATTAACACTTGAAAAGGATGTATTGAATCTAGTCTCCTGACAAGAGAGCAGCGTTGTGGGTATCTGTTTAAAACATGAGATGGAACTACAGCAAGCACCTGAGCAAAACTTTGCTTTCTGATTGGAGTAGGGATTGCTCTCAAAAGGCAGTTGTGAAGGTTGTTGTCCATAAAATCACTAAACCTAAATTCCTTAGAAATGTACTTCATTGCACTCTGCTTGCTTCTGTGATAACCAGCCATGGGGCTCTTTGAGGGAAAATAAATGGCAATGGAATTAATTAGTGAAAAAAAAGAAATCTATAAAGTGAATCCATTGAGGATGAAGTTCAGAAAAGAGAGACAAGTATTTAAAGTTAAGAAAATTGTCTTTAATTTAGGGGAAATTGATTTGCCTGGAAGCTAACAAGTGCTTAGCACTAAATCTTCAGTTTTCCATAGTAAATAGGCTGCATAAAGGAAAGACAAAAATAGTGCAATGGGATCTGAATTACATTTCAGAACATAACTTTTAAACTTGAAAGAAAAAGAAGAGCAGATGGAAATAACAGATGGGTCAGCTACAGACGAGCAGTGCCAGGAGTGCATAGCTCTGAGGCACAGATATTAGGGTCATGGTCTGTAAAAAGGCTCTTTGGCAGGTAGCAATAAGCAAACCCCACTATCATTTCACCAATCAAATGGAGCATCCCTGATCCAGCATCCACATGGTCAGTCCCATTTCCTTTACTTTTGGCGGGGTGTAAAATGCTATTACACAGCACAGGGCAGAGGTCCAGGACAGTGGGGGGCAGCACCACTGGCCTGTGGTGGGTGGTGGGCACGGCCCACTGGCACCATGGAAATGGCAGCAGGACCAATCTGTGCAAACCTGCCCACGGGACCAAAGCTGCCAGCCAGCCCCAGTGGAGGTGAAGGTCCTCCATCCTTATAACCTTCCTTTTATGAGGCATACAAAGACCTAACAGCTATGTACTAATATAGCTCTAATTTTGACCCTCATAAGTCTTTTCTTATGTACAATTAGTCCATTTCCAATTCAATTCTTCTAAACCAGTTTATCAAAGTCAAATGTCAAAGTTGGGTTTGATTTTCAGATCCCAGAAGTAATTCCCTTCCCATTCCTTAATTGTCCCGTCCTTTGCAATACATTATGCCTCACAGCATATTGGTTCAAGCAACATTAATTTATTAGAGTTTTAATTTCTTCTTTTATACCATTTTGTGCCTCAAGTCACCCATAACCACAATGTTATCTACAAGTGTCTGTTAAATTATAACAGAGTGTATCTGATTTTTTTGCCATGGGATACATTGCATAGCTGTTTTATTTTCTGATTAGTCCCCCTGTACTCCCTAATTGCTTTTCCACAGTAGGTCAGTTCTCTATATACATTTTCATTCTCATAGCTACACACAATCAAGCTCTAATCTTATCACCTCAGGACTGATGGTGTCTCAACGTTTATAACTGAAAATCTCATTAAAAAGTCTTCTGGCATTTTTCACAGATGGATGGAGTCTTATCATGTGTCCAAACCTAATTCCATCTTCAATAATCATATTCTCCTATTTAAATTTACATTGTTTTTATTCATCCTTCAGACATTTGATTCATGTCCCTGTCATTGTATTGCATCACTGTGCACCATGCACTGTGTTTTATTACAGAGTTGTGTTTCTATAATGGGTGAGGTGGGTCTTATTGAAAAAAGAATTGTAATCTTACTGGAGCACTGTTGATACCCAAGAGAGAGGTCAGGTGTTGCTCTCAAGGGTAGAAGGTAACGAAAATGTTTGGCAGGGTTTGTCAGGTGCTGTCATAACTTAGACTGAGGGATTTAATGATGAGAGCCTGGAGGATGAAGGACTTGCCTGAGGAAAGAAGTACTTCAAGTGGCATGAGCTGCAAAGAGAATTATCAGAAAAGTCCCTTGTTAAATTACTTCATTTTTCCCCAGTTAGAAAAACAAACAAATAAATAACAAAAACCCCATTCACAATTCTCAAAAAATATCTGCAGTACAGAAATGTCTCTGGTAGCTCCTCTGCACTTCTAAATTCACAGTCATGGAAAAAGGGAAAACACAGGTAGCATCTCAGGGCTATAGACTGGCATTCTTTATGAACCATTTTCATCTTGGAAACCTTTATTCCCTTCCCTCTGAAACATTGTTTTATGCCACTTGTTTCAGAAGTAAATTACCTGGGCCAAACTACTGCTTTTTGTGATTTTCTACTGTTAATATATTTTTCTGTAGTGCAATTTATGCTTCCCTCACTGCTCAAATACTTTTAGAAGATCTCTCCCTATGCATTACTAAGGCATGCACAGCACAAAATAAGCCCAGCCAGTGCCCCACATACCATATGTCAAAGGAGAGAAGAGCCCACTTCATCCCACATCTCCTCTTCCACATCCTTGCCAGGGATGTGTACTCCATGTCCAAGACCCAGACACTACATCTTTAATAGATAATCTACCTTTCAGGGAGCATCAATGATTCATACTTGGAGCCTGACATCTTTGCATTAATTAAATATTGATATCAATCTTCTTACTAAATATTTACTTACTAGCTTCATAACTGTTAGCATACCAGAGTGGGTCAGTGGGTCACTCTCATTTTGCGTTTTGAGACTACTAACTAGATCCCAGTATTTTATCTTTGTCTCCTTTTAACCTTCTGATTTGACTATGTTTCCCATAGCTCTATCAGTAAGAAAAAGAAAGAAAAAAAACAAAACCAAAAACAAAACAACAACAAAAAGGCTGTCCAATTTCTATCTATATGACTGAAAAAAGTCAATTGAACATGTAAAGAAAAATAAATTTCTTTTTATTTTGAAATGTGTTTTTGTGGAATAAAGAGGAAAGTCACCAGACAGGTTGGAGGTAGTATCTGAGATGTCTGTGAAGCACTAAGGATACAGTCACTGGAGCCTTCTAAAAATTACCCTATAACATCTGGAAAGACTTAACAAGTCTGCATAGTGATGAGAGCACAGGATTATCAAAGTAGGCAGGTTGTGAAGGTATTGGTTTAGCCCAATCACAGCTGACAAAATGGAAGAAAACCGGGAAAATACTTCATATTAACAGTAGATCAGAAAGGACCTTCATATTCTAGGTTCTAGTTACTAGTTTCTCTTTTAATCAGTCCTCAGAGGATGGGAAGCAAAGCAAGGAATGAACTGAACTACAGATTAGTCCCACCTACAGCTCCTGTTGACTAATTCATGCCCTACTGTTATCATGCAGCTCTGAGACGGAGGCAAGGAGACGTTGGGTGACACCACCCTCCATGTGAAAGATCACTGACCCTCAACACCAACTCCTTTGCACGTTCTCCGAACAGTTACATGCAGGAAATGATACCACCTTGTACCCTTGGCATACATTTTAGATGTATTTTTATTGTTGTTGACCATATTATCTCCATCTTGTATATCTTAGGCCTTTCTTCTTCTTAAGACGGCACCTGCCAACTGAGCCATGTTTCCCCACACTCTGTCTTGCATGGTGCAGAGCACCCCAGTTCCCATTTACCAGCTTGGGAAGCCCAGTGTGGGACCAGACCTCCCATTCACTCAGCTCGTGCTGCTTTGCTACCCTAGTCTCTCCTGGCTTGCTGGTTGTTTTGCATCACTATCTTGTTTGCAGTAGAAGGTCGTTGAAAGTTCACTTGCAATCTAGACTCTTTTTTCAGTGCCATAATCTGTAGGTGACTAAGGATCATCTTTGCTACTTTTAACAAGTCTTTTCACAATCTATTCCCTTTTCTTCATGCGTACTGAGGTCTTAAAGTGGTCAACTTAAAACCATATATCTTGATAAAGTGGCTGAATTACTGCTGCTGAATGGTGGGCCATTATCTACAATTAGTTTATGGCTCTTAATAGCCATTATTGCAAAAGATAGATTTCTCCATAGCCTAAGTGTCTTACCAAAGATCCTGTTAGTACTCTTGCTTACGAAAAGTTAAATGGTAGCTGCTTTCTGGAAAAGATCAGGTTGCTCTTAGGTTAAAACAAACCATTACCAGCTTATTTCTATGGGTAATAAATAGGTTATATGCATTATAATAGTCCTTATAACCTAATATGAGCACTATTTGTTTCTTCGTGTACTGTATGCAAATGTGTGCAGCACTGTACAGACAGCATGGAGAAATGCTGTAAGGATGTCACCATCTAATTTAAGAGAAAAATACTAGACATCTCACAAGTTAGTACAAGGATGTAGTAACTTGCCTCAGAGTAGCAGCTTTTCTTTTTCTGTTTACAGAAGTATTGTGGTTAGAAGAGTTAGAATAAGTGTGTGCCAATTCCTTGGAGAAAACTATGGATTTATGAATCTCCTTGAGGAAGTGCTTCCTGATGAAGGACATGAAGGAGCAGAGAGTAGAGGCAGAGTAGATGGGGTCATGAACTTCATTTTACTTCTCATCATGAGTAATAGTGCTAAACTGATAGTCAGTCAGATCTCTCATTTTCTTTAATTTAACGCTATACTTCTTGCTCCTTGCATTACTGACCCCACATTATAACTGAACCGTGTGTTTCATTACAATGCTAAGCACTGCTTTAAATGCACATGAGAAGATTTCAGTGCTTTTCATGCTGCACAGTTCCATGTGGTGGGTTTTGTTCTTTGCACATAAAGAGCCATCCCAGAGCTAACAACTTGTATTATTTTAATCAAGTCTCATTTCCCACAGGTTGTGAACTTTAATACAGACTGCTGCTTCTTCTGGGCTTCAAATATAATGTGCAGCTCAGCACATGTCCGACCTTTGTGGTTTCATGTTGGCACATACTTGCTGAAAGCACTTCATTAGACACCAGTGGTGATACAGCTTTCAACCTTTTCGGCAGCTCTTTGGAGCCGCTGCTGATTGCCAATATATACATTTTAGCCAATTGTCTGTGCATTAAATATAGTCAGCACACATATATACATATCTCCTGAGATGCAACCATGATTCTACAACAGAAGGTGAAGAAGCATTAGAAGTGGTAGAATAGGGGGTTAGCCTAAAGGTAGAGGTGTGTGCAATTATTAAACATCTGAAGGTTTTAGTCCGGTTTGCGGATTCCTTGTGACAGTAATGCACTTAGAAATGCAAAGAGCATCGCTACAGGCAAAATCATTTTCAGACTTCTCTCATGTTGCTCTTCTAGTTCACTTCCTAGCTCAGATTTGAGAAAGTCTTTATTATTCAGCAAATGCTTTTCTCTACTAGTTTATGCATATGATATTCTTTGAGCTAAAGGAATTTGTATTTAATGTTTATAATGTGATAGTCCCCACAGGATTACAAATCGTGTTCACATAATGCAAAACAACATAAAATTACACAGAAAATGTACATTCCAACCTCACAGACAGGAGCTGTAATGTGGCTGTGCAATCAAAGATGGTTCTGAATCCAGTGTCTTTGTCAAGTACCTCTATTGCCAGCTCTTTTTCCAGAGCTGTTGCTTGATTTTATGATCAATATATGAGAAGCATGGGATGCTACCACAACTTTAGTCAATTAATCATCAACAGTATCATTCACCTTATCTATCACTGTCAAAGCTGGAATAATCTCCCAAGTGTGAGTTACATTCACTGTTTCTAACACCGACTTGAATTTTCCTTTTACAGTAGCAGTTCCTCTTGTCTGTAGAATGGATTAAATTAATTGTTTGGAATTAAAGGCCTATATTTTAGATGGGTAGAATGAAATTAATTCTTTCTAACTGTGCACAAACTAGTTGTGATTTTCGTTGATTTTACCAAGGACAGGGATCTGAGCTGCTTTGACTGATTTTTATCGTTGCTCATTTTGACGTCTGAAAGCACTGGTTCACCTGCTAGTTAGCTAGCAGAAGCAAAACTTAACCACTTAGGTTATAGTAGGATTCTCAAAACTCACTGATTCAGTTTCAGTAGGGGAGTCAAATACATATTGTGAAGATAGGTAGAACATTGGATCCTTCATCACTGTGTCATTCATTGCTACCTACAGAATTATTACAGACCTTGAAGAAGTTTTATCCTACCCTCATACTTAGGTAGACTTACGTCCAGTCAAGTCTTTATTCAGAGTTTAGAACTAAGAATTCAACCTGGATTTTTACAGGCTTATTAATTTTGCTTCTTAAATTGGTTTTGCTCTGGCTGCTACACGCTAATTATACTGTTCCCTACAGTGCTGCAGTTCAGGCTGATCATTGCCAACCTCACAGTCATCTATTCATTTTCTCACTTCTTCTTCTTCTTGTGTCTTGGTTTGGTTCTGATCTACATGTGTAACATCACATGAAGCCAGGGTTTGTTTCTTAGAGATTTGATCTACCTGCAGTTTTATTCTCTCGTGACTCTGCGAATAAAAAGCATCTATTTCAGAAGTGCAGCTCTCAGTTCTCTCCAGGAAGTCTCAAACTTCTGAAACTTACAGCTGTATTTCAAAACTTCACATGCATTTCAGATCATTACTTTAGATGGTTGTTAAGTATTTTTCTCAGCAACAAGCACACTTATGTCCATGACAGGTAGCATGAAGGATGACCCAAAATCACTGTCTGCTTTTAATACAGAAGGAGACTTAATGAATATATTAATGAAACCTGACAGAACCTTGGAATTACCTGGAAGAAACTATCATCAGAAATCTTAGCAAGCATTATTACAAATACTGTTATTGACACCACTGTGCTTGCAGTGAACCTCTAGATCTTTTCTGATTGTCTTTTATTAGGAAAAATAGTATTTCTTACCTGAATATGCATTTTAACAAAAGGTTCATGACGTCTTCCTTCTTTTTGCAGTTATGTGGGCAAATGGGACAGGTCCCAGAATATGCCATGTAAATCACCATCTCCGTGAAGTTTGTTCTGATTTTTGAGCGGCTTGCTACATCAAAAAGACAGAGGTATTTGTATTATCTTTATGTTACTCTTCAATATATTTGCAAACCTCTGTGTTCTGGGCACTTTGATTTTCATCACTTCCAAGCACATTTTCAGTTTCTCCATCCTCACTGTGAAGAATGAAGATAAAGATTTTCTGAGTCTCTCTTCAATCATTCTAAAAGAATACCTTTTTTCTTTTATGATTATTGCTTCAGGTCAGTGTATGTTCTAAAACAAATATGAATGCACACAAGAGACATCTGTGATCTCTTGGGTGCATATGTTATCAAACGTCTGGAAAATATTGTGCAAATAAAATGAGCAAATGATAGAGAAATAGGAAATGGCTCATCATTTCCAAGCCCTTTAAAGAGGAGTAATCAGACATCCCCGAATCTGCTAAGCTATGTTGAAGCTGGAGAAAGTGCTGAGCAATCAAAATGTCCCTGCTCTTCCTGTCAATGGAGTTGCCAGACCTAGTCCACCGGGCCTTTTACTCAAGTAAAACAGAACAGAAAGTCAGAGGGAGCCTTGAATGCAACAGAGATGTTCAGGGCTACTGTTCACTCTTGCCAGCTGAAAAACTATGCCAGTGTCCTAGAGGACTATGAGCAGACAAGCAATAAGTGCCATGGTAAAAGAAGATTATAGAAAAACCTGAAAAAGGCAAAGTAAATGTTAACCAATTGAAGAAGCAGAGAATACTGGTCATTAGCATCTCACACAGATTTTCGAATACAAAATAATCATTATCACTGTTTGCACAGACCTCAATTTTGGCTTTTATCATTACGGTTTGGTTATAGCTCCCAACACTGAAACTCTTTTGTATTCAATGCAATATGGTAGTTGATGTTACTATAAGAAAACCAGGATCAGTAAGTTCATAATGTACATTTAGAATGTAAGAAGCCCCCAGATAGCAAGTTTCAAACAACTACTGATGTTAACAAATATACCAAATCACTTCTCACATAATTTTCTAAAGATAGTAGCTCCTCATTCCTCAAGCAATTGAAACAATTTCTGTTCCCTAAATGTGCTGTTTGGTGCACAACTGCAGCAGATACTGATTCACTTTAGGCACATAACTCATGGAACTTATTAAACATCCAATTTAACTGTTCTGAATTACAGTTTGTGAGAGCTTACTTCTCTCAATACAAAAGAAACATTAGAATACAAGTCTCCTCTTCTCCTCTCTCCCAAATCTGTTCCAAGGTTCAACTCCTGTAAATTATTATGCAGTGTAAGCCAAAGCTTCAAGAACTTGCTGGTTTGTTTGCTATTGGCAAGAATGTCACAATCACTCAGCAGTTTTTCAAGTTTTTTTAAACTTTTATGCTCTTTATTTCACTGGAAAGGATGAAAACAGAGGTGGTTGGTTAACATGCACATAGGATCTGTCCAAGATTTTTACCTAAGAACCTGGTGGCCATCATGTGCATCAGCAAAAGTACTTTAAAATACACCTATAAGATTTGGCCTCTTCTCAGTATTCCACACACAACAAAACTACATGACTGTAAAATGTACTTGATGGTCATTGATAGTGACAGGATTTGTCTCTTTAAGTTCCCTCTCATCTCTAGAGTAACTGAATTCTGGTGCAGCTGTTAGAAGCTCAAGTTCCACCTTCCAGTATACCATCATCATTTGATTGTAAAGACTTCACTCTTTTCCAAACACTGAAGATCCAGGTCCAACTCAGAGAACTAATATTCCAAATATCATGGATATTTTTAGACCTTTAAAACAAACTACCCCCATGGACTTAATAAAACCATGTCTTGTCAGCCAGTCAGGATGAAATGATCCCCTGAAGCATGAATTTGGCACTGTGAGAACATTCTTGAAGCTTGCTTTGAAACCTACTTAAGCGCAAGTTCAAGTATATTGAAGAGTTACTGAAAAGTAGTCAAAATACTATATATTTTATATGTGACTCTATATTCTACATGGACAGAATGATTAAATATAAGTGAAGAGGAATAGTTCATTAAGCAAAGAGTGTGACTGCAGTTTCCTAACATTATGTCTTCGTCTCTGTATAAGCAATGGTTTCTATTTTTTTCTTTAGCTTGTGAAATAGAACCAGTTGTCACCAACACTGTCATCTTTTCAATGAAACAGAGCATTTGGCTGTAGCAAATTGTGCAGATTTTCTGACTGTTCAAAGTACCGGTTCAGCTGTCTGTTTTCTGGAGACTTTGCACTGAAGGGCTAATAAGAAGATATGCAGCTTAGTCATATTACTGCCTTCAGCACTTAATTAAAGAGGGTGCTACTAGAAAAGTGAATTTAATCCCAGTGTTTTAATTAAATTCTGGCTTGGCAAAAGTCCACCTGTCTGGATTCAGTTGGATATAGTTCTCTTTCCTTCTTGCTCCAGACATTACCGTTGCCTGTTCCCACTGAACTGCTGCGGTGATTCTCCCCTTGCGTTTGAGCACATATGAAGGCAGTCCTCAAATACAGAAAGCCTCTTAAAAGGCATAAAAGGGCTATAACATCAAAGCTACTTTTTAAGACTAAACTGTTACACCCTTTACATGTCCAAATTGTCTAAGGCAGGCAGTTGTGTTCACCCTCTGATCCCATACTGAGTGTGATGGTGTAGCCATGCATGGAGCTCCACACAGACACCTAAAAAAAGTTTGTAAAGGTATCATTTGTACTGAAAGAAAAAGCCAACTTTTCACTTTAAATTTGTACTGGACAAGTTTATACAAGGTGCAGTGACTTCATAAAGCACTACAAAGGGAAGAGAGATTTCCCACTCAGAGTAGCAGAGAGGGTGAAGCCAAAATTCTGAATGCCTTGAAGGTGGACAGTATTGCCCAGCTTCATTTTACTCATCTTTGAAGATCCAAACTAGTTAAACAAAAAGGCTTTCAGAGAAGTAGATTTCTTGTAGGCAGGGTTGTAACAAGAAAGTTTTAAAACTTCTGCTAATAAAACTCCTATGTTAGTAGCCCATAGGCAGTAAACCTCCTAGAAGTGGAGAGGAAATGAGTACAACCCAAGGTTGCAGTTCAGTTGATCTTATGGTAGAAAGGGCTTTGAATCATGTAGATAAGTATAGTCACCAAGATATCAGTCCTTCATCAAATGGAAACAAAGCAACACAAAATGGAAGTCTTAATTTTTTTCCACTTCACACAACAAATTTTAAAACCTGACATTGCAGGTCTCTTCCAACTCAGGACATTCTGTGATTCTATTCTACGGTTCTATTTGCTGTCTCTAGCCAAAGAGTTGCTTGGGCATATTCTGAGGAAGAGGAGAGGACAAGGGTGGAAAGAAGCAAAGAACAAGGTTGGGAAGTAAGAAACTTGAAAGGAATGAGTTAACATCATCCTGCAAAACATCAAAGAAAGAGATCAAACCCTGAGTCACAGTAGTGGGATTCATCTTCATCCTCTCTAGTCATCCAGGAGTGAGGTTTAAGCCAGCCATCCAGTTTCTTTCTGTGAGTAGAAATGGTCACCTCCAGATGGCAATATGGCAATTCAGCTCACAGTTTTTGGACGTCTGTCTGGGTAAAAGACGAATCCCTGGTGTGTTCCATCACACCACCACTGACTCAAGGTTTCTTAGTTCATTAGAATTGAAATGTCAACATTTGCATTGCTCTCTACTCCCACAGCCTTGCTCTTCTCTCTCGTCTAGCTGTTACTACTTGTGGTTTTAGTCTCTCCTTCAGACTTAGGAAACAACTGTTGAAAGATATTTGAACTTTTAGAGACAGTATGGCACAGAGCATGAGATTCATTATATTTTAGAAGTACTGAGAAACAGACTAATCTAAGCACAGGCACCGATCTGTACCAGTATAATGGCTCTGCTTCCCCTGAGGTGACACACATGAAATATTGAGACTACACACCCTCCCCACATGAAAGCAAATACTAAGAAGTGCACATGTTTACCAGCTCAAAATAACCATTACGACCTGTCAGGCACTTGCCAGTTTCACTCTCTAAAAGAGCCTTTTGCCACTCTCGGTTTGCCTACCCTTTGTGCCGTTAAAAGGAAGACTTTTTGACAAAGAACATTAGTGCCAAAGAGGGAGATTTGGGCAGGGGGAGGTGGGGGGGAAGGAGGAGACATTTCTTACTGAAAATAACTGCATAATTGACTATCACAATGAGCATTGCTAGGCTTGTTGAATTTACTGACTCTGACACATTATGAAACTAAATTCAGCCAGTTACCAGGCAGGAGGCAAACGTCTAACTCAAACTTACATATGCCCAGATCCATCTTTATAGAAAATTATAAGATAGCCAGAGGACTGTTTTGTTTTGTTGCTTTAATTTAGGATGGATCCACAAGGCTTCATAATGAGTAAATTCTGGAGATTAAAAAGCACCTTCTAAACTCATTTAAACCTCAAGTGCCCAAAAACTCCATGCTGTTAGGAATCACCCTGGCCTCAGCACTCAGATAGGTGGTCCAAGGAGTGGTTTGCTCGCTGCTCCCTTCTGCACAGAGCCACATCTTTCAAAGGATAAGACATGATCCATGTTTGTGCTTTTGCCATACTTCTCTCTTTCATGACCTCTATTTTTAAGACCAATACCACGGGCAGGGAATTTTCTTTTCCTCAGTGAGGCAGTCCCCTTCTTTCTATCATGTTGTAGACACCTTCTTATTTTGTGAGTTACTTTATTGTTGTAGTTGATCTTCAGCCTCTTCAAAGGCTGGACTAGGGTCTGATTGCCCTCTGAGGCAAATAATATAGAAGTATTTTTATTCTCTAAGCTTGCCTACATTAGTTAGAATATTAGTTGGGCTATTTTTCATTTTCAACTGATATGGGGACATGTCAAAAAAGAGAAAGTGATAACTCTAATCAAATGAGGACCTAAGAAGTCCCAATGATCTTTCACCAAGCAGGACAAGTTGCAGCCACTAAATGCAAGTTCTGTCAGATTTTCATAGAACATTTTCCCCAGGCTCTTGGAATAACTATGCAGCTTTTCTTCTCCTTTCCTTCCTCCTCCCAAACCCACTATGTCTGCAGCAGACTCAAGTGTGGTCCCACACCTTCTGTGGCAGTACTGAGACTGCAAGAGGATTTAGGAATGAGAGAAGCTGTGGGTGGCCAGATTCCCTGCCTGTGCCTAACACGGGGATCATGTCAGCTGCACATGAAGAAAAAAAACACTTCTCAAAGTGCAAATAGCCTCCTCACTTTCAGAGGTAACACAGAGGTCCCACAGTGGCACCTCTACTTTGTAGTCCCAGCACTTCGGGACCACAATGCAGACTGGCCAAAATCTGTAATCCACACACAGCTTGCCATCCCACTCAGCCTGCTCTCATTTTCTTACACTGGATGTGCCAGAGCTGGGGGAGAACAGCAGGCCAAACAAGAGCACAGGGATGGCTGTGCATGACAGGGAAACCCGTTTGCTCATGGAGGCCTGCTGGAGGCAGGAGGGATGATTCACAAGTGTGTGCCTCTCCAGCTGGGGAAGCTCCATGACACGTGCAAGGTGCCAGCAGATTGCAGAACACACCTGTGCCATGTGGTGCCTGGAGGGAGCAGCACGTGCCACTGCAGGTGTTGGAGGTGCTGCTGCTGCCTGCACCAAGCAGGCATCATCAGGGACCTACAGCAGAGATGGTGGGCTAATAGCAAAATGTGATGGCCCAGGCTGTTCGGAGATGTTGGAGTTCGGGAAAGACAGTGAGGGATTCAAGTTGTTGGTAGAGTTCGAGGGAGGCAGAAGGGGATTGTGTCAGGGTCTGAGGGGACATCTGAGTTAGGGCAGTGGGACTCACAGGGTGGCTGAGGGAGTCACTGGGGGAAGGAAGGGCTCTCAGCCAGATGTACATGTTGGATTGTGGCTCGTAGGACCTGGAAATATAGGCACCCCTGTCATAAGCATTCAGAGGCACTTCAAGTTCTGTCTTTCCCAAGTGAGTACTTGTAAGTCGCCTTGATGTTAATGAGAATTACATGCACGCATCAGGGAAAGAATAGTCCCTCTACAATGGGCATGTGACAGCTAAAGTGCATCAGTCAGCAGGGAAACAAAAGAGGTCATAATTTATGTAAAAGGTTCATTTTTAATGTAAATTCTGCCCCCAAATGCTCTGCTTACCAGCCTGAATCTGTGGTATTTGGCAGCAGAAAATGAAAGGGGTGAAAAACTCACTGCTGGCAGGTAACTGCATAATGTGATAGATTGATTTAAAATCCTTGTCATCTTTCTTTTTCACCTGCATACATAACGATCCTCTGTTAGTCATTAGGGCTCCTTGTACCTTCAGCACTCTAAAAAAATATTGGCTTTGAAATGATACTTCATTGTTAAGGAATTTTTGTCAGCTAGCTCCATTTATCGATGTATCAAAGCCATTTTACAAGAGATAGGCTCCACTTTGGCACGGGGACTGCATACATTACGTGCCTTGCGAGGACTCGCGTCTGATTCCAGCACTGAGTGGAAGTGCCAATTGCCACTGTGGTACATAATGAGACGTGTCACCCGGCGCTGGGGACAGCAAGGAGATGAGAATGAATCAGCCCCCAGTGTTCTCTCGCGGCCAGAGATGAGAGGAGAGGGGACGTGAGGGGTCACAGCAGACACATGCTTGGGGTATTCTTCTGCCCGGAGGAGCTGAGGACTCTGCTGTCAGAGCCCCCGGGCAGGGGGAAACATATGTCACCAAGATGTGTTTGTCTGTTGATCTATTTACACCTCCTCCCCAGATAGCAAGAGCCAAGCCAGGAAACACTCTCTTCTGTAGCCATATGTGTGTCTGTAACAAAGATTTTTTTCAGCATATCGGTGATAACTGGGAGTGTCACGCTGCTTTGTGAGGAAAATTTTGTAGCATAAGCCAAACCACAGACAGACTACTATCAGCAGCTACCTCCAAAGCTGTTCAGGCTGTCTTGGGAATTAAATAATTTCTCTTTGTCCTTTTGTTTAGATCTTCACCTTGTGTTGCCAAGCAACTGCACGGGGAAAGTTAATGGCAAAGCTCCCCTTTCAAACCAGGCAGGTAGGAGGTCTCTGAGCTGAGGCGATCTGGTGTGGAAAAGACAAGGGTTAAGAAAAAAAGAAAAAGCCCATGGTCGTTTGGATCTTCTTGTATTTTCCATGCATCCTAGAAATGGGGGATGCTGCAACAGAGATAGCCAAAGACAGGACCTTCCTGTGCATAGTTTATTACTTTGTCAAGGAAAGTGAACCCAAGAGCAGGCTATGTCAAAGAGAAAATACCGCTGCACTATCAATTTCCACTCTGAATTATCCTACCAACAATCCTTCAAAAGAAAAGTCTCAACCCAACTCTCTGTCACTCGAGCACTCATAGCCTAATCTGCTGCAACCCAAGAAGGAATCTCTGTCTCCATTAAATCACACTGAAGCTATAAAGGATGCCACAGCTTCCTGCCAGCAATACCTACTTCTCCTTCCTGGTAATAAACTCAAAGCCCCCAGAATCACTGTGAACTGGGACATGAATTTTTTTCAGGCTGAAGGTTCATCGCTTAAATAGTAAAAGAGGGGCACAAGACACAAGGAAACTGCTGTCTCATACTGGCTCCCACACACAATTTGCACAACTCACTGAACACAGTCACAGGACTCAAGGAGTCCTGACCATTAGGCACTTCTACCCACCACCATCAAAGACTCCTGAGCCTGGTCCTTTCCATTCATTGCCTTGTTTTTTTCTTTCAGGAATATTGTTAAAGATCCCAGTCCTGTTTTCTAGTTACATCACATAACATCCATGCCTCTCAAGATTGGATTTCAAAGGACTCATACTGTTTCTAATTACATGCTTCATTTTGTAAACTCTTGGGTTTAGAAGATATTAATTAGATTGGCCTAGTTAGTAGTATTTTCAATTCATGATTTTACTGTGCCCTGGATATTTGGCCTTACTCCCGGGAGCTGCTGGACTCAGGACACTGCACAGGGACACTTGAAGCTCTTTTTGCAGAGAAGAAACTCTATGAAAGTCAAAGTCTTTGAACCTGAAGACTCAGAAGAGCACCAATAAAATCTTAGTCAAAAACAAGCCTCTTGAATTTTTAAACCAATCAAATCAGTACAATGACATTAGAGGTCCTATTTTAAATGCCAGTACTACTAAGTTGATTCAGTGTGAGGTCAGCTATTTCAACCCTAATCCAGACATAGCCAAAATAGAGGAATTCATCTCCAAAAGCTGTATGTGCTACTTGCGTCTCATTTAATCTCCAAAAGCCAATAAATACATCAGTAGGATCATGCAAGAGCTGTGCATGGAAGCCAGACTCAGTAAGAAGATGATTTAGTGTCTGCTGGCTATCAATGGGAACCAGAGGTAACATGGTAAAAGACATAAAAAAGGCAGAGAACTGCAGAAGGCTCATGAGATGAGCTTAGTAGTTCCAAATGGAGCATGAGAGAATTCGTGCTTCATAAGGATTCAGACCCTTGTCTCTCTAACTGACAAGCCTATTTAGAAGTGAACATTATTCTAAGTTCATCATTCTTCACATTATGAAAAAAAATTACTATTGCAGATGAAAAACTGTATCATGACAAACAGAAACTGGAATCAAGCCTAATTTTTGTCACACAGTATCATATGGGTGCAGTCATGAGAGTTGTGCTGAGGTTTAGCTAAAAATATTCCTATGGTATTTTGCAAAGCTTATAGGCTGATCTGACCCGGCAGTTCCTGTGTTTCTATCTAGTCTGGTATCCTGTCTCTGAGAAACACCAGCACCAACAGCTTCAAACGACAAGAGCTGAAACCTCTTGGTCAGGTGGCACAATCTACCCTTTCAAATATCATCCAGAGCCATAACAGCAAAAGATTGATTATTGAAGACAAAATAGTTCAGCTTTGTAACAAATGCAACAATAGCATACTAGTTACAGCTTGTATGTGTTAAAAATCAAGAAGCCTTTGACTTATCACTATCACATCATGAACTTTTAGTAGCCATAGAACTGTACACAGACACAACACACTTATCCACAAGCTGTCAACTCTCTCTTGCTACCTTTTTCTGAATACAATAAAGGTTAGGTTATTTAACCTAGGAAGAAAAATTCAGTTGTGAGCTATAAGAAATAGGAAATACTCCTGTATGGCTAAAATTGAGGAGATACAAATTTAAGATCTCAGCTAAAATTATAGAAATCCATCAATGTGTCAACATCATAATGTAATTGTACACAGCCCAACCTATGGTTTAATATTTCCTTCAAATTTTGTCTGAAATTATCAAGCATTTTATTCTAGTTTGATAGTGTTTGTTGTTGGGTTTTTTTAATTCAAAGTATTTGTGTTCATATATACCGTATATGAATGATAAACTCTTATTTCTCTTACTTCTGAACAAGAAATTACAGTGTAGAGGTTTCTTATAAGATCTCTGATAAGGTTCACAAATATGTGAACATATGCATATTATATAGATTTGGGCTGGGATAAAGTTAATTTTCTGCTTAGTAGTTGGTACAGAGTTGTGGTTTGAATTTAGTACGAGAATAATGTTGATAACACACTGACATTTTGGTTGTTGCTCTTAGTGTTTACTCTATACAGTTTCCCATACTCTGCCAGTGAGTAGGTGTGCAAGAAACCTGGAAGGAGCAGAGCCAGGACAGATGATCCAAACTGGCTACAGGGATGTTCCATACTATAGAACACCATGATCACTATATAAACTGGGGGGAGTTGGCCAGGAGCCTTAAGTTGCAGCTCAGGGATGCGCTGGGCATTTGTCAGTGGGTGTTGAGGAATTGCACTGTGCATCATGTGTCTCTCGTGAGTTTTATTCCTCTCTCTCCCTCCCTCCTATTCACTACAATTATTATTGTTATTGTTATTTTCATTAGTATTACAGAATCACAAAATCGTTACAGTTGGAAGGGACCTCTGGAGATCATCCAGTCCAATCCCCCTGCAAAGGCAGAATCACCTGGAGCAGGTGACACAGGAATGTGTCCAGGTGGGTTTTGAATGTCTCCAGAGAGGGACACTCCATGCCCTCTGTGGGCAACCTGTTCTAGGACTCTGCCCTCCTCAATGTAAAGAAGTTCTTCCTTGGTGTTGAGGTAAAACGTCTTGTGTTTTAGTTTATGGCCATTGCTCCTCATCCTGTCACTGGATACCACCGAAGAGTCCAGCACCATCCTTTTGACACCCACCTTTGAGATATTTATATGCATTAATGAGATCCCCTCACAGTTTTCTCTTGTCTAGATCAAACAGGCCCAGTTTCTGCAGTCTCTCCTCATAAGAGAAATGTTCCAGAGCCCTAATCATCTTTGTGGCCCTCTGCTGAACCCTCTCCACTAGATCTTTGTCTTTAGTAGGAGTAGCATTATTATCTTTTTAATAATATGTTTCAATTATTAAAGTGTTCTCATCTCAACCCATAAGGTTTAATTTTTTTTCCAATTCTCCTCCCCCACCAGGGGTAGAGGTGTGTGAGCAAGTGGTTGCATGGTGCTTAATTGCTGGTTGGGGTTAAACCACAGAATATAAATGTGTGCCAGCATGTACAGCTGTTGTTTTACTTGTATTTCGGTGTGACAAGTTGTGTTAACACCTGACAAATCCCTTTAGCAGGAAAGACAATAATAAATTTCTCTTTGCAAGCACTCTGCTTCTTCAGAATTCCCCAAACACCATTAAATCCTTCCTGGTTCTTTGCAACCCATGTTAATTAATATTAATTATATATTAATAAGACTACTCTGTGGCAGACATAGCAATCGTAGACAACCCATAGAGAGATCAAATTTCATCTTTAATTATGTTTAAAACATGCAAAGTATAAATTCTATACAATGCCATTGAAGCTAAGAGGGCTAGGCATATGTCACAGTCGTCTCTGTCCTTCTGAAGAGGTATGGGATAATTCACTGACAGTCAACCACCAGGTAAAAATATCCACAAAGCTCAAGGAAAGTGTCTCATGAGTTTCATGTTAATCAGTCTCCTCCCTCTGGTTCTTAACAGACAAACAGACCAATGTGGCTAACCATGCTGCAGGTACATGTATGTCGTTTGCCCAGAAGTTCCAAAGATCTCTGAAGACATCAAACATATCCTGAGAGAGACCTCTGCACCAGGGCCAGCTGCCACAAGAACGCAGAGAAGGTCACTTCTGAAGAGACTTGTGAAATAAAACAGAAAATGTCTTTGGAAAGGTTGACAGGCAGAACTGGCAGCCTGTATTGCTGGAAGTCTGAGCTGCAGAGCCTTCTGGTGCCCAGGAGATAAGGACAGCTACTGAGCTGCCAAAAAAACCAAGATGCACGATCTAAGGGTTTATACTGAGCAATCACAAGCATACATCAACAACCGTATTACACTACCTGTGGCCAAACCTGTTGCCAGACACTGCTTGAAAGTCATGGTCTTCTCTGACGAATAAAAATCTTTCTTCAGAAGGTATTCAAAGATGAGGCTTTGGGCACTACTGGGAACACAAAGATGAGCTATGGAAGAGTGTGTGTAGCCTTGTGGGTCACCTCTGTGGATGTGCAAAAAAAGATTTTATCCCCCTCTGAGAAATGACATTGCAAACAGCTGAGCACTTGGTCCTACCCCTGACATTTTCCACTGGCTTCTTGTGCTAATAATTTTTAATTTATCAGAGTACACTGATTTTGCTCTTTGAATCTCCCAGTTATCTTTGTGTCATTTTTTCCCCCAGGAAAGGTAGTTGGTTAATGCAAAACACTTGCAGCCCTGAAATCAAGAGCTTTTATTTCTGTTCCCAGTTCTGACATTTCCTCCCTCCGTGCTATCAGCATTGTCTCAGGGCGCTCACCCTCACCATGCACACAAAAGATTGCAATGCCTCCACAATTGGAGGTACTCGCTGGTTACATTTGACCATACTTTAATAAATACCAGGAATTTTAAGAGCAAGGAATTCTCTATAAGCCATATGGCATTGATATTAATATATCAATAAATTCCTCCCTAACTGCAACAGATGCTCAAGTCAGTAGTTTCACCATACAATACAATGCACTGTTATGTCCTTTTCTGTGAGCAAGAATAAGCCAGATGCTTTTCCACAACATATTGGCAGAAATACAGTGCTATACAGCCAGAAAAAGCAAACTTTACCTCATCTACAGAAAAACCTCTACAGAACAGCTTTTTAAATCTTGCTTTCTTAAAGCTGATTGATTTTGACAAAGAATTTATCTACTGATAGCTATCTAGGTGATCAGATACTGCTGGAACTGAGACTGGTGCATCATCAAGGAATATGAAATTCCCCTAATGTCACAATCATATTTTTCTTATTTCTTTTTATAATACTATTAGACAAAGAAAACAAATTACTGATTTTCGGTTTTCCTCCATTAACTACTTTTTTGCTTTTTTATCTTCTCTTTTCATTCTCATTTATCTTCCTTCTCATTTCCTCAGACAGCAAACAGTGCTAACCTGTTTTCCTGCTTCTCTCATTAAATATAATTTTAATTATTTTTACTTCACCTATACCTATTAGTTCTCTAAAGTTCTCTTCCATATTTATTAGCACCTCACTGTTCTAATCATTCTGTGTCGCAAATATCATCACCTAATTTTGGCATTTGAATCTTTGCTCTTTGATCCCTTAATTGGCATCTACTGCTGAACTCCTGTGGGGTTACAGACCATCATCATCATTCACATCATCAATTCCTGAGCCTCCTGACCTGACCATATTTTAGGGTATGCTTTTACAAATGGTTAAGCCACCTGAAGACTATGTGGCCACCAAGAAAATATTATCTCACCATCCCAGCATCCCTGGGTGCACGTTTCCACCACTTTGAGGGCACTGGCATTAACACTTGTGCAACCAAACAGTCAGCCAGACCACAACTGCTCTTTCGGTTCTTTGTGCTTTTTTTGGTAGGGCAAATTTTGTTGCAGATCCGTTAATGCCTGTGCAGAGGGGGCAGCAGGGAGATGAGCAGATAGAGGAAGGCGGGACTGCCTCTTTTGGCTGCAGGGCACACGGGTGGATTCATAGCACATATGAAACTGCCGTCTGGTAAGTGCAAAAACCACACAGTGACAGGAAGAAATGTGCATTTAGATTCTCTCCAGCTACCACTTTTCTGTTTTAATCACAATCACAGTTTCATGTGGGCAGTGTGTTACTCTTTTGGGGAGGGGGTTGATGTTTGGTTCACTGAACTGTTGAACTTTGCCAGGCCTTTGGTTCAGCCAAAAGCAAAACACGGGACAAGAAAGAGGCAGGTTTTGCAGTCCTTACTGTTTGACTTCAACGGGAGTTTGCCTGAAGGGGAGGAGGGAAAACCGCTAACGAATAGGTCTAAAAATAAATTCAAGGGTTTCCTGGCATTGTTTTCTGATCTTCTGTATTCCCCCTATGAAGGAAAAAGAACAGTGGGATTCAAACTGCATTTTAGTTTGTTGTTGAAATTCAGAACCCAAGAAAATATATAAGTAATAGCAGGACTCAGAGACAAGAGCAGATCCTGATCGTAGCCATGATGACCTTCACTTCTATTGTTCCTGAGGTTTGTGAGAGAGAAATCACCCACCATTACCAACATCTCTTCAAATTACTAGTTCTAAGTTTAGATATCAAAAGACTTTACATTTGGAGGACTTTTTTCCTCCAAAAACTAGACCACTTTTATAAAAGAAACCAGCAGGTTATATTTATAGGTAACATCTCAAACTTCTTCATGTCAGAGAATATAATGAAAGCTCTAATTGTTTCTTTCAGTATCTTCAGGGAACCTGTCAGAAATTCTGTCACATCTGCAGCAGCCAAATATACAACTTTTCTAAGGATGTATCTATCTATGTCATAGGAGAGGCTTAAAAAAAAAGCAGCAATATTGATCTTTCTGAAATCTATACAAAAACTATTTAGGTTCATCTATCTTGGATACCATAATTATAGACCACAGGTATGGCTGTTAGATTCCTTGATACATGCTGAAAGCTACTAGTTTGAGTATTTATTTTCTCCTTTGGAGTATCTCATTGCAAACTGCCCTAAAGATGTTCAAAGAAATCCACAAGTTTTCCTAATGGTTTACAAGAGCAAAAAAGCTGATTTTTAGGGATTTTTTTGTGTTATACAAGATGTATACAACAGGCAAACTCCATTGGGGTCTGGAGGTGTCTGGGGTCTGTCCTGCTGATGTAGCAGTGTACGAGTTTTCTCACTGTTGACCTTCTGATATCCTCCCCCAACTACTGGGAGGGGGAAAGGGGAGGTTGTGTGGGGTTGAGCTGCCTACCAGGCTTAACCTGAAACAACTTATTCCACATTTTTTGCTTTCCTAGTCAGCCTTCACTTTATTTCATAGATCTTAAGATCCCAGATGATTATCGGTTGACCTCATAAGACCTTCACTACACAGAAAGAAAGTGTAATTCACTCATAACATTAGACCAAAGATATTTGCTTGAGTGAAGGCTTCCAATGTGAGGACCAAGGGCCAGTTTAACTGATGTGATTTGCTGCAGTGATGACTCTTCATCTGGCTTGCTGCTTGCCAGGTGCTCCTCCTGGTCCTCTGCCACAGCACTAACAACTGTATTAACTGTTTCCCCCCTTGCACATCTGCTGAGTTCCTGAATCCCTTTGACCTGGGTAAGCAGCCATCCATCAGCACCCTGACTTCTGCTAGACAGGAATTACAGACACCCAGGGCCACAGCGCTGCACTACCTGCTATCCTTTCATCCTTTGGTTTCTACCCATCAAGTCACACAGCTCCTGTTTGTTAGGGGGCAGAGTCCCTTGAACACAAACAAAGATGCTATCAGCATTATTTCTGTGTATGTATCCTGTTTTGGTCCCTTTTTCTTTTAGGTTCTGCCCTCCCTGTGACTTCTCCATGACCTTATCACTTGCTCTGTGTGAGTGCCTCTGGTTATTGTACATCTGTGCTTAGATGCTTTCCTGTTGTTGCCTTACCTTGATCTGCTGCATGTGCTCCCAGCAGACAAGCCAGTGAAAAAGGCTGAAGCTGTAGTCAAAATGCATTAATTTGGAAGTCTAGTATATCTGTCTGAGGGACAGGGGAATGAAAAGGACCTCAAAACCAAAAAAGTGTACTAGATATAAAACAGTATGTCGACAGGTTCCCTTTTTTTCTTTTTCTTTTTTCTTTTTTTTTTTTTTTTTTTTTTTTTTTTTTTTTTTTTTTTTTTTTTTTTTTTAATGCAGTTTAATGTGAAAGTTCAGCTTACAGAGATGGTCTGGGTGCTGTTCTTCGCCACTCTGACCAGTGAGCATCAGCTCAGGGAAGTGCCTAAATATTACATAAACTGTCATTAGGGACACCTTTGTAAAACATTTGTCTACAGTCATAGGGTTGCCTCTGTCTGCTTGAATTTTCACTCTCCATCTCTCTGGCTCAAAGCCTGTGTTCTGCTGAGGGCAGTGTGCACCTGGCTGGCTGGTGAAGCTGGTAAAGTTTGAGCATCATCAGTGGAGATAGAACACAAAGTGGAGCCAGCCAGGACAGGAGGCAGCTGGCATCTTCTGCACTGATGCAGAGACCAGCCACCAGCTCAAATCCCTTCTCCAGCTCCTGTTCATCTCCTGGTAATATACCTTGATCAAGCCCCAACTTCAGCAAAGATGAACTTGATCTCTGAACCATGATATGCTCTTGGGACAGTGACATTTTTACAGCCAGGATGAAGTAGCCAACAGGAGCTTTTACAATCAGGATGGACTGAGAAAAGAACATTTTAGCATGCTGAGTATTGACTACTGACATTTTGCTTCATGAGGAAAGACAAGCCTCAGGTCTGATTCACTGAATAAAAATAAAAATAAAAATTAAATATGAATATAAAATTGGGGAGTATTTGCTATAAAGCTATGAATATAATTTAAAACTGAAATGGACCGCTGTGAACACCTAATTTTATCTCCCACAGGATATTAACTATTTGAATTCCCTACATTTTTTATTTAAAAAAATAGTTTGACCAGATTTATTGCAAGGCTGTGACTAATTATCCTCCTTACTAAATTGTACTTTTAGCAGTGAAAATTAAGACAAAATATTGTAGTTCTACGGTGTATGTAGCATAGTAATACATTGGTTCTTTTTCTTACAAACTGATGAATATAAAGGTTAAAATTCATATCAAATTGCAAATATGTAAATAGAGATTTTCACTGTTGTGACAGCCTTTTAGAAATAGTCCAATACATGTAGTGCTGGCATCACTGAAAACCTGTAGAGAAACCTAGTTTGTATCCAAAGTTAGTTAATCTCTGTCCAAAATGCATTATAAATAAGAATTGATTTGGTAACATTTTAAAATTGTATTATCCAGAAAGCCAGGTCTAAACGTACCTTTTTAACTTGATTTGCCATTTCTCATTATCATTTTACTATTTATTTTGTCCCATTTTTCAATTGAATGACTTAAGTATTGCCCTTGAGATGCTCCTATTTATAGCATATCTTAGAATTTATTAGGTTCACAAAAATTCAGTCGATGATGTTGACCTTTACAAGGAAGAATCACTCAGACTCCTTAATTCCATTTCACTGCATTGCAGTGGTAGCTATCTTTCTCCATTTTATCTAAATTTTACTTATTTATTTCACTATCCTAAGGCTGCCTCAAACTGGAGGACATTTTCAAGCTTCAGTTTTTCATAGCTTCTTTATTAAATGCAAATTTTCTCCTTTTGTAGTTTTTGTTTTTCACTGAAAACCTAGGACAACAGGCAAAAAAAAACTACCTAAGAAAAAAATGTTGGTTAGAGAGCTCATTATTTGTTGTAAGGTATATTCTGCAAAGATGGAGAAGTCTTACCTTCCACAAAAGCATGGACAAGTCCAGACCAGGTCTCAGAACCAAACTGAAAGAATGACCACCCAGGTCACCTTACAGTAATGTGGGTTTTCTGCTTCAAAATTAACAGTAGGACCAGTAAGAATATGAATACCAGCATACAAGAAATAAAAACAATCATGCAAAACTGAATTAACTTGGTAGGCTACAAAGAGGTTAAATAAAATGTCAGCACAGGGAGGAACATACATCACTGAAAAACCTCAGCATACCAAGTAGATGGTGTGACTATGGATTCAAGGAAAAGAGGGTGATGGCAGGTTAATTAACCACATTTCATGTAACTGTAGAAAGATCACAAAAGGGGCAGTGGTTCAGAAATGGTAGTAAAAGCTGCTATATTTTAACTTTCAAAGCCAGAATTGGCATGGATTTTGTTTGTAATTGCTGTCACGAACTGCTGACGGTTTCATTCTGGCAGTCAGGAGTCTTTGCTCAGGGAGCAATGCCTCAGTAGAGTTCATTTAGAAGCTCAAGAGAAGCTGGAAGGGTGGCAAGCCCAGACAGAATCACAATATTTAGTCAACCAGAGTCAAATTCAAAAGCAAAAAGTCCAATGCAATGATGTAACACACAGAAGAGGCAGGAATTTATCATGGTCACAAAGGGATTTTGCCACATGTAAGGGTCAGGAGAGTTCATACTTCCACCTTTCTTTTGGTTTCCTTATGATGATGAAAAAAAGTGGCCAAGTAGCTTCCTCTTTGCAAATACAACACCCTTTTTACTCACAAGCCATCTCTGCTACCCAAAGTCACCCCATAATCTCGGTTGCTAGGAGAGCCAGAGGAGCAGGCGAGCATCCCAGCCCCACTCAGGCATCACGATGCAAACGAAGTGATGCCCAGATCCAGCCCCTCCAAAACTCTCCTCCTCTTCAGTTTAGAAAGTCAGACTTTGGTACTAGTTTGCAGCAAGCATTTGCAGGCAAATGGATACTACATTACAGACTCTGCAGGGACCCTGCCTATGGGGTATGGTACTCGGAGAAAAACCCAGAACTGTAGTGATCACATTCACAGTGCCCAGTGTCCACCTGCTAATAGCAGGTCAGTTTATTACTATACAAGATAAGCACCATTTCATTTTGTAATACACAGATTAAAACAGAGATCTGCAATAATAAAACTGTGATAGAAAAATACAAGGTGGGTTTTTTCAGGAAGGACATCACCTTCTCAGCTGTTCTGATTAGAGGTGTCTGTCCCTGTCTATCACCTTTGCCGTACTGGAAAAGCTTCCTTTTTTTGTATCTGGATTTTTCTGTGACAGTATTTTCTGTGACAAGTCACAAGGCAGTGTTAAAAACTATGTTATTATCATTTCTATTCCTCCCTGATGTTTCCATGAGACACATATCCATTGGATTTCTCTGCAACTTTTCCCATGAAGAGTAATTTTAGTGTGGGGAGGGTGAAAATGAAAGGATGGTGAAATTTGTCATCCCGTAGATTAAAAACTCCAGAGTGTGCTATTTATGGGGCACAACTACCTTCTCACTGACCTTGCCTTCTTTGTATATTTATATATCCATTAGAATTTATTAACTATGAATACATTAGGCTCCAGGTGCATAACAAAGTGCCTAGAAAATGTATTTTAATAAAATATCCAAACAGCATGTCCAGATAATGTGTGCAATGTCCCCATATGTCTCACTACACAGATCACACAACTTAGTCTGTGCTGCTAATATGATCTGCAATAGGTATCATCAGCTACACTCATTACCATTTAGGATAGGATGAAAAGGTAAGTAACTTTTAAGTGTTTTCAGGTTTCTAACTGTTATATTTAATACTTAAGAGCATAATATTTTAATTAAGGGGTTTGTTTTCCCATTATGGAAATAATTTTGAAGCAACTTTCCTCCCGGTTGCTTAAGCAGGTTCATTACGATGCAATGCAATTTACCCAGCTGGACAGGTCTGCAGGTGGCCTGAAACCCATTAGAGAGGTATCTACCTACTACAGGGGAAACTAATATTCAGGAGACAGGAAATCTCACAGGGACTTCGATTTTGCCAGGCATTAACACAGCTGACTGGGTAGCAGGTGGCTGGAAGCATAAATTTCCCTGTAACTTATTTATTAGGGCTCCCTTGCCTCCCTTCTTTTAGAATTATAACATGCTCTTGGCATTGATAAACCCCGGCAAGGGCACACTGTAAAGACACAAGTAGCAAAGTCTTGATAAATATTTTTTATCTATTTGATTTGAACTAGTTGAGACAAACTGGAGTCCTTTTCTTTTCCGAGGAGAAGATAAAGCATGATGAAAACCTCCTCACATAGAAATAATTTATAACAGCCTATCTTCCTGAATAGAATAAGAGTCAAAAAGGGATTACATTCTTCTGTCACAGCTCCAAACCTCCTTTCAGCCAACTCTCTGCCTGGAAAGTTTTCCTTCAGGTTTTTTTCCCTACACAGTAATCTGTTTTTCCTCTCTGGTATTTTCCCCTCTCCACATTTCCATGATGTTTTCTCTCCCACCAAAGCCCTAGCCCCCATGCTTATTCCTGGGGAAATCATCTGAGCTAGAAAGTTTGGTTTTCACTCATCATACGCCTGTGTACTGTTTATATGTTTCAGTTATCTAGTGCCCCCAAGGAGCTCATCTGTAGTTTACGCTCCTGGGGAAGGAAAGCTCAATGCCACACTCACCAGCTCTAAAGAGGTTTACTTCTGTGTATAACCAGAGCACAGAAAAGAAGAATATTTTCCATTTGTTCTGGGAGGAAAAGCATAGAAAGCTCTCTCATGAGTGCTTTGGGGGAAGTTAAGCAAATTCCCTAGAATATTCTGAAAATTACAGCATTAATTCACAAAAACCAGGCTCTGTATGACTGCACTGCAACACATACAAAGCAGCTTGTGAGCCAGCACTCACAACACCCTCATTTTCACAGCACACTCACCTGTTCTGCTACAGCAAAGCAGAAACATTACATTGTAAGTAATTTTTCATTGTTCATTCAGGGCAATCTCATAGTCCCTCTCTATCCCTGTCACCACATGTGCCACCTGTGGATGGCTGTGGATGTGATGGGCTGATCAGGGGAGCCCCACCCTGCAACAATCCCTGCTGGCTGACACAGAGCTGCCTCAGTCCTCCCCACTCCGTGTGCCACACGTGTCCCACGTCACAGGGTCTGACGCTCCACTACCTCCCATACTACAGAAAGAGAGGCACAGGAGTATATGGAGAGCTGTGGCATCCACCCTTCAAGCCCAAAAGTTTTTTTGGAAAAAGCACTGCCCTATACATACTGAAGAAACACTTCTCCCTGCTAACACCCTCACATCTTTTCCTGGAACTCATAGTCTCCAAGTAAGCAACAGATCCAGAAAGTTGGTGTAGTTACTGTAAGTGGTTTGGAGAATGGAAGTAGGTCTTATGTCTGCTTCTAAGAAATTTCATTAATAAGTAAACATACCCATAAATATTCTGAATAAAGACATGCATTTCATCCACTTAGCAGCAAGAAAGGATTTCTTCTCACAGGCTTTTCCTGTAAATTATATGGGAGACCTGCATAAATCTTCTTTGACCTGGTTTATCCATACACTATGTTTTCCTGTTAAAATATTCACATACAGTTAAGTATCCACTGGGCAGACAGACAGAGATGGTGAAGATGTAGGAGGAGTCTGCCACAGAAACAGACTCCTCCTCACAATACAAATTACAAAATCTCTATAACGGTCAATGTAAATTGAATCTGTTGAAAACAGGCTTTAACTTATTGTCATTTCCTTTGTCGTTTCTCCCAAATCTTTCCAACTTTTCTCCGTTAAAGCTGGCACATGGAAAACAAATCATTACAGTACCACACACCATTACTAGACAAATTCTGCTTGCTTTATTCACACACATCTCATCTAATGACAGTCTATGGCCTTTAAAATAAGCTGTCAAATAATAAACTCAACCACAAATGTACAACCATTGCAATAAATTCCCATTAGACATTTAGACAGTATGGCAATAAGAGGTTAGATGACTAGAAAGATACACTCTTAAAACCACTTGAAACACAATTACAAAGGAAATACTATCAGCTGTGTTTTCCCTTTTTGAAAAGAAGACAATGCAGTGTTTCTTCAACACTTTCAGGTTTTGCCTTCCTTCCACATGGAAGAGAACAGGGCCATTTTGCAACCTCTTGACCCCAAAGGAAGTGTCTACATCAACCTCAGGGACTCCTGGGTCTGGCCCCAAAATATTTTCTTCATTGCTATGTTTCGTGTAAATGAGCCCCATTTCTCCCTTGGAGTACACAGGGCAAACAATGCCTGTGGAAACCTGCCCTGACCCTGTGTAACAGGATTCAGCCATGAGAAGGGGTCACCATGATGTGACTTGGGAGTACTGGGCTGCTGTTTCTCAGCATATTGCAACTGCCTGTCCCAGATGTTCCCTCTGCTCAAAACACACCTGGGGGAGAACAATTTCCTTGGACCACATAGCCTTCAGAGCCAGAGACCCCTTGTGTTACCTCCCAGGAGTTGCTGAGCACAACATGCACTCAGGACTGATGGCAGGTCCAGTGCTTTTCTTTTGCTCCTTCCCCTTCCCTGTGTTTTGTGCTTCCCACTGTACAGTGGCTCTGCAGAGATAGGAGAGTGGGAGAGCACTGCCCCACTCAGACTGTCTTAGAGGTTTCTGGTAAAAGGACTGGCCTGGGGGGTGGTAGATGTTTCTCAGCAAATACCCTGCCTCTGAGCAGTGTCCTGAGCAGCTCCAAGGCAAGCAAATGCCATCATTTCATCAGCAAGTGGGCACATACCCTCAGAAGAACCAACGCAGTTAATTCCAAACCATTAAGATACCAGCTGCAAGTGGAGCCAAGTACCAGGCGCATCAGATACATCCAAAGACATAGTATTTGATGCTGGCTAGTCTCAGAGCACTTTGTTCCACATTCAGGAGCCTTACATCAACATACATAAGATACTATGTTCTCTATTAAAACAAAGGAAAAAGCATTTCATTCACATGCCCTACATAGATCTGCAGAGGTATTTGGTCTCAGCAGTGATTGCAGAAGCCTATGCACCTAATTTCAGCAGTCTGAATTCCCCCTGCCGAGACTAAACGCTCACAAGGCCTTTTACGGCCTAAATAATCATAGTAGTGATCAGAATCTGGCTTAATATCACATAAAAGTCCTTGGAGTTGAATCAACCCCAAAAATGTATTCAGCTTAATCTTCTGGTAGAAGTGACTTTTCTCATGGTGTTGACTCTTTGTGGAGTGAAGTAGTTATACATTTTCCTTGTTTCTTCTCTCATGTTTTGTCTTAATTTTTCCACGCCTTTCTGTTGCTTCCCCCCCTCCTTTGTATTTAGGCACAAGTATTGTTTACTATCTCATTAAGCTCATCTGAGTGCAATCACAAGCTCCATTAGACCACACTGGCAAAATATGGTTTTAATTATTTTTTCATAGAAAATTCTCACACTGGAGCAGAGTAATAGAGTCGTTGTGACATCTTGCTACAAATTCTTATGTGGGAGTGTATGTGGTGGGAACAGGGCCTGGGGAGGGCTGATGGAGAGGCAGGAGAAGGCAGAACTGTTCTTTGGGGGTTCTTTAAGGAGAAGAATCTTGATGAAATATTTCTTTATATTACGTATGCTAAAAGTACTTCTATCTTAATGTCATCTGGTCAGAATTATGCACTAAAATCTAAATTGCCTCACTAGTTATTTCTTGAGATGATAGTTATATTTTTTGAAAAACTTTTGAGCAATTTTGATCCAATAAACTTTCATAATACTTCATTCATAATCCATATTATGCTATGTCTGTATTTTCTGTTTAACCTATCTTATGGCACAGTAAAAAGTCCTGCCATCTGGCAGAACAAGCACAACCTTACACATTAGAACATAATTCTATACTTTCTTGGATTGTTTTGCTGGCAAAGCTTTTGTCCCAGAATATGAATTCTCCTTGCAAGCTAGAAAATATTTCCTAAGATGTTTACAGCCAGAAAAACTTTGGTACAAAGTGTCTCTTTTTACCAACACATTCTGCTTCTAAAAGCGGGGGAAAATAGGCCTCAGCATCCTTAATGCTCTTGGATTTCACTTCATCAAGGCTTTTCTGTTGAAACATTCAATATTGTCGATATGAGAATTCTTGTGCTGGCAAGACTGTTTTCCTCTTCAAAGAGATCATAAAATAGCATTATGCATGGAGAGGACCGTTATTCAAATCCTACATAGTAGAGGTTATTCCACTGCCAAGGTTGCTGAGGTCTAAATCCTGGCCTCCCTTTTCCATCTCCAGGACATTTGCCATTATTTCATCTCCAAAGAACTACTTTTTTTTTTTTTTTTTTCCTCCAGTCTCCCCCAGATATATCTAAGGAAAAGACTTGAATCCTCCAGGAAGTCAGTTTAAGAACATACATGCAGCCTGTGTGTGCTCCCCAGAGAAGCCAGCAGAGTCTCTGTAAAGTCTCCAGCTGGGACGAGGACAGCCACACTTGGTTTTTCTGCAGGCAAGAAGCAGCTGACCTTGGAGGGTTAGGGCAGCGTTTCAGACATCTGTGAAAGGTTGGGTGGAAACCTCTTTACTCCTTCATCTTTCTCACAGTTTCCTGATATTTTTAAACTACTTTGCTAGGGTCTGTGAATTGGTATTCACCACTGACCTTCTGGCAATTTAATGAGGACTTCAGACCCATTGTTTCAGTTCCAGACTCCACTTCCTTAAAACAAATAGTTGATGCATAGTGAGCACATAAATATGCCCAGAAATCTAGAAATTTCCAAACTTGCAATTCCATTGTTCTACTGTGGTTTCTGGTTCTCAGGGGCCCTTAGACCTTTTCAGTAAAATCCTGATGGTGAGGAACAGGTAATTACCTTAAAATTAAAGTTTCAGCCTCAGTGTTACCTAGCAATGTGTGCATCAAAAGCATTATGTTTTAAAAGCCATTTGAAAGCACGGGAAGTTTGCCAGCTATTCAAATATTGTCATAGTTCTGATTTTCTCCAGCTCCCCTGACAGGCACTCAGAAATGAGACCAGCCTTCCAAGCAGGAAAGACAGCTGGAATAAAGACAAATGAGACCAGCTTTCCTAGGAGAAAAGACAGCTCAGATAAATGCAACTCCACCTATGTATTCAGAAAACTTTCAAAGAACTGTATCTGGCTTCAGTTTGGTCATGTGGGGCCCGTCACTTCAAACTGGGGAATAAATGCCTCCCTCCACTCTCTGCTGCCTGGAGGAGGCAGGTTCCTATGGAATCAGTTGGTCAGGAGTCTTATAAATGCAGATTTTTTAATGGGGAGCTTCATCAGTGTGTCTCTGTTATGCCCACAAGATTGTCATAGTGATATACTGTGTTTACTGTGGATTTCTGCCTCCTAGTCCTCACTGTGAAAGCTCGATCTCAAGGAAAATGGAAGCCCAGGAAGCTGTGGTAATCCTTGAAAGATTCACCTGCAAGTCCCAATTCATCTTTCTCACCATCGCTTCACTGGCTGCCTGCCTGCTCCAGGCCTGTTATATCTCTTCAAACGAAATCCTGATGATGGACAAAGGCCACCAGCTGTCAGCTTGGCTGAGGTGCTCCCCTCGCTGGGTGGTTGTATATCCCTTTGCTATGTCCCAGCACAGCTTTTGCAGACTGTGACGCAGGGCCTGTCATTTCATACTGGAGCTGCTATGACGGGGTCCTGCTCCAAGGTGGAGGCTGGTAAGCTCTACCATGAGCAAAATACAGTCTTTGCTTCACTTTACAGAGCTCAGAAGATCTCTACCATATTGTTTCTTCTATATATGTTTGTCCAAGAGAGAGAGTTCTCATCACACAAATGTGACTGGCCACAAAAACTAATCCCGAGGAGCGTAGCGTTCTTTTCCTTGGAAGTTCTACATTTTAATATGCTGCATTCTCTTCTGTGGAAGCATCTTCAGAGCTGGACAGAATAAACTAGGAAATTAAGGATCACTGAGACTGAACAATGTGGAAGGTCAGAGGAAAGAGTAAAAAAACCTCACAGAGATTTACTCTTCTCATCCTGCCCCAGGATGGAACAGTCCCTCTCTTCAAAGTGACAATAAGCTCCTCTGCACAACACTCTTGCCATTCCCCCTTCCACAGCTGCTAACAATCCTATAGGCACTGCCTTAAAGAACGTGCTCTTTTGAGCTAAACCCCTGTGTTTGTATTGAAACACAGAAGTAGCTCATTAAACTTTTCTTAGATAAATTGTTTAGACTAAGTAATTCTCTCCTTTCTTCCCCTTACATTTCCAGTCTATTGTTTATAGCCAGCATTCCAGGCTGCGTGTGATGAAAATGCTGATGTGTTTCCTGAGTAACAGACCCAAGCTTTATCTCATCTTTCATTTAGGAAACTGGCTGCTTTATCATTTTATGCTGCAGTGTGCAATGTTTATTTTTTCCCAGTTATTAACATTGTATACGAGGAAGTGCCCTGCCCCATCAGCTGGTAGTTGCATTGTGCATACCATGCACACACACTGACAAAAATTAAAAGGAATACATTTTGTAAAAGTTTGGATAAAACTACATACACAGTTCACAAATTCCTTTTGATACTGGGGACAGCCTCTGGGTGACACTGGCAATGTGCTTCATACACTATCTTGATGTGGAGTTTGCTGGTATCCTCTGCTGTCTTTAACTTCCATTTTTCAACCGAAGTCCACAGGATGTGACAAGAAAAACTCCTCCCTTAATGATGATCACCTATTCATCTGGAGTCCTCTTAGACAAAAATAACTCCTTCCCAGGTTTTCCTCTGTTTGAATTCCAGGGGAGGTATTACTAAGCAGTGACTCACCAGACGGATCTTGGAAGCAGCAAAGGGGACGTGGGTTGCACATGAATCTTTGACTAGATGTTCTGGTCAATAACAAACTAATTGGAAAAGTCAGAGACACAGTCCATGGTTTAGAGAAGCTATGTTTAAGAGAAAAAGAGTCTTGAATTTCCAATAGGATTTTGATTTAAATCCAAAGAATGCACAAGTGGTTAGTAAAAATAGGCACATACTTATTCTTTTGTCTACAAGAGCTATCTCTTGGGGTAGTTCAAGTGCACTGATTTTTATTTTTTTAAAATCAGGTTTTGCAAAGCCTGTTTAACTTTTTGCTTTAACTACTGAAAGGGGTAAGTACTGGAAGAAAAAAGGTATTTATTATGATATTAAAAAGAGGATGAGCAGAGGTTGTAGGGGGAAGAAGCAATTGAACTAAAAGATTTCATCACTGTGGAGGTGTAAAATTGCCTGTTTTGAGCTTTGCATTGCCTGTGAGGACAGTTTCTAAATCTGAAACACCCTCACACATGGTCATCACCACAAGTATTTTCAGTTACTGCTTTTATCAAGTGGATTCATTGCATGCACACAGTGGATTGACATGTATTTCTGAAGGATCCCAAAAATAAGATCATCATACACTCAATGCCAGGCAGTTCAACTCTTCCAAATGATTCTATCAATTACTCTTCTTGAACCAATTTTCTTCTCATAAAAATAAGAATTTTAATAGTAAACATTCTACTAATAAGCATTTTCCTTCTGAACCTTACCTACAACCATAGAATACCCAGAAAATGAGTTGACAGTTCAGTCTTTCTTTCTACATGGTTTATCTGCATTTGCTTATGCTGACTTCCGTTTGGAAATTATCTCTCCAAAATAACTTACATTTACCTAAACTAACAAAAAAGGGGCCTGATAAAAATATGGCCAGTCAAAATCCAGCTTGAACTTAGACTTGCTGCTCAGGTCCGCTTCCTTCCCTCCCCACATCCAGTAGTATTTTTATTTCTCCAATTCAAATGTTTTCAATTCCATTTAACGTTCCCTTTCTCAACACCTCACTTCCTCATTAATGCACAGAACAATGTGTGGTTTCAAATGTTTGCCCTGTGGTCATCCACAGAACTCAAATAAGCAATGCCAGAGCCACATGACAAGCTTCAAGGCTTAGTTGTCACAGACTTGGGCCGTGTGGATTCAATTTTTGGAATTTTCACAGACTTTTCTTTATAACCTCAGCAAAGTTCAAACCACCTTGGTGTTGATGCATTCCTTGCAAGTTTCTTAGCTCTCCAGCCATATTTTATTTACACCATTTAAAATTAGTGTCTTACTATGACACCCATCCCAAGGTATTTGGTTAAGTTATTTTGGAATCAATAAAAACAGATGTACTGGAAGAGCAATAGACCAAACCAAAATAGAGATGAAGTGTGTAGACTGCTCTTCTTGTTGTGAGGTTTATGTGTCCTGCAGGGACTCTGGACATGAGGCCCATACAGTACCAAAACAGGATCTGAGTCTATGTTAGACTTACACTATATCCAGCTGCAGCACAGGGACATTCAGTCCACTTGCTTTAAGCCAAATTTCTGTTTCAGGGACTGTCACAGCACTGATGTGCTATATTCTATTGCATTCTAATTGTGGTGTGATCTAGTGATTGTTATAATCTAGTGTAAGCCAGAGGGGATATTTAAACTGTGACATCTATCTATAACCTGAACAAGCTGCTTTAGTGCTCTCCCCTCCCACCGTTCCCTTTCCTCCATCCCTTTTCCAGCCCTGGTGCCAGCAGCGCGAAGGACACCGAGGCTTCCGACCTCCCGCCTGGCCAGCACTGTGCCCGGGGAGCAAGATTTCAATGGTCCTACATGGGCAAGATGTGGGACATCCGTCCGGTGGAGCCCAGGCACGCCTGCTCAGGAAGACTGCTTCATATAGGGAACACTAGATGGCACACAACAACCGCTGTATTACTGCTTTTTTTGGTTCAGAAGCCAAAAATTGATTTCAAAGCATCAGCCTGGAATGCGACTAAAGGACTGAGCAAAAACACAAGCCTAAGTACGCTATAAAACCCCACAGGGCAGATAACCTTTCCAATAAAACCTCACCCCGCTTCCTCTGTCAGAATTATTTTTCTATTTATAACTCTGCCTAACTTGGCAGCTTCAAAAAGTAAACAGATATTTTATTTAGTGGCTTGTCAAGAAGCAAGGGAATACTGTCATTTTGGTGCAATGTGGCATAACAGAGTGGCATGCAAAGTAAAGCCCACTTGGCTCAGCAAAGACAACTGCTGGGACAAGATTCAAGTGATATAATTACCTATCACAGGGATCCTGTTAAAAGGCCTGTGCTTCACTTTGTAAGTAAAATCAAGTACTCACTTTCACTCTTTATATAGGTATAAATATTTTTTGCCTTACCCGAGAGACCTAGAAGCCCAGAGAAACAGAAATTTTCCTACTACAACTTCTTATGTTTTATTGTATCTGTACGTACCATGCATCTGTTTTAACTTGGGGGGGGGAAGAAGAGGGGGGAGGAGGAACAAGGGAAAGCACTTACAGGAGAGCTCTTCACACTTTATTTCCAAAATATTGAAGCAATCAGTTCCTGGTGCCACTTCACTTCACACTCAGGGGAGACCTTATCACTCTCTCCAACTACCTGAAGGAGGTTGTAGCAAAGTGGTGTTCGATCTCTTCTCTCAAGTAACAAGCAATAAGACAAGATGAAATGGCCTCAAGTTGCACCAGAGGAGGTCCAAGTTAGATATTAGGAAAAATATCTTCACCAAAAGAATCGTCAAGCCTTGGAACAGGCTTACTATGGACGTGGTTGAGTCACCATCCCTGGAGGTATTTACAAAATGTGTAGATATGGCTCTTAGGGACGTGACGTGGTGGACTTGGCAGTGCTTGGGCTAATGGTTGGTGAACTTGATGATCTTAGAGGTATTTCCCAACCTAAATGATTCTATGATGCTATGACTCTAACTTCTGTGCATGTGTGAGGTTATGATTTAACTGAAAAGACGTTTCAGTTTCCTGCCTACTTCTAGTAATTGGCTCAGCTTCCTTGGAAAAGAGAACCACATCCATGACTACCTGATGGAAGTTCAATCCTAAACCTACCTAGGCAGGATGCTGCAAATGCCAGTTTACTGGCAGAAGGGTGAAAATCTTTCCTTGCCTGTATTACTAAAAACTAGCTGACATAAGGATGTGGAAGGGAGGCTTGACTCTGAAGTGGGCTAGCAAGATACCCAGGGGCCCCCTAGGAGGTGACTTTTCTGAGAAAGCAACCTCAAGCTGTAGAATCGAGACCAGTGTAAAGCACCCACCAGGTTGAGAGATGACTCATCTAGGGAGAAAGGACATTCAGTGCTAACCAGAGCCCTTGGCTGAGATGAGTGTTGGGGTTTTTTTTTACTTTCATTTCCTTTCATGTATTTTTGCATGTTCTGCATTTCATGCTACCTTTTTCCAACTACATGAATAAGTAGTTTTATTTGTTTTTCATTAACTCCTGTTTGTATCAAGAATAGACTGAGTAATTGGCTGAACCATAAGGTATTCCAGTCCTCTGGGGTGGCCATCCTAAAAAAAACAGTCTCGGACATCTCTCCCCTGTTTCTTCTCTTTGCCTCACTTAACAAAGTATGTTTCCACATAGTTGCAGGGACCAGTCTGAAATGGAAAAGTAGATGCCTTGTGAGAAGAATTTATGCCTGCAATTATCATTAACCTAGAAGGATCTTTGGCATTAAGTAAAAAAGTGAGGAGTAAGCACTGATAAATTCACAGGCTTTTTAAGGGACATGTAATAGTAATTACTGATATCTTATTTTTCAGTTTCAAATTAAATTCCTGTCCTACCAAACATTCCAGTCAATCTGAGTTATGTAATATCTGTTTCAAGGATGCCATGATAAGCAAACTGATGAAAAAATTTTAGCATTATGTAAATCCACAATTTTGGCTTACAGGAAATACACTTCCAAAAATACTGCAACAAAGTTGTGAGTGTGTGTTGACAGTTTGCTGTAACAGCTGTGTATAATTAATGGAAGTATAGATAAACAACGCTCCTTATCTTTTGTAAATAGTCATAATTTTTTATGTTACTTGGAACTGCAGTTGCTAATTTTGTATTTGTTGCTTGAAATGGATTTTTAACAGCATCACAGGGGAACTTTACATCATCAAACTAATGAAGAGCGACAGCAAACTTACCAATATCATGGGAATGTTTGAACACACCTGTCTCATACACAAGGACAGATGGTGAGAATCAACTTTAGGTACCAGAATCCTGTGCTTGGGATCAGCTGAATGCTGATCCAGCTCTACCATTTTCAGAGCTACACTTGTACATCCATGGGATGTTGACCTGTTTCAATTGTACTGGATTGATGGGAAATGAGTGAAATGACAAAGCCATTCCTCTTCAAAGGCATTGAGATCTCAGAGTCAAATTCCTACAAGTCTGTCTGAAAATGCCCTTGGGGTTTACCTGCATTTGTAACATATGCACACCTAAATACTTCTCACTAACATTCTATGGTAAATCTTGAAAATTTATATTAAAAGCTTAGTAGCATGTATTTTCATAAAACTACATAGAAATTAAATATTAATAATTTTACTAATATTTTCTCTAAACATATTGTATTATTCTACTCTATATTTTGTTCTATCTACTGTACAAGACAAAGTAAAAAATGTGAGTTGGTCCCAGTCCAGAGGAAACAAGAGTAGATTGGAAACCGGAGCAGTGTGATCTAGGCTGTACATTGGCAACAGACTTCAGGCTGTAAATTGCAAACACTAAAAGAACATGCAAAGGCTGGCTGTGGTGGATTCCCCATCAGTTGAGGCTTTCAAGCAAAGAGTGAAAAACTCTCTGAAATATATGTTTTATTCAAACAGGCATTTATGCAAGGCTTGTGTTATGTAGGAGATAAACTAGATGATCTCAAGGATCCCCTTATGGCTTTACAGTCCATGAATAAAGAGCCTCTTTCACTGTAACAGACTCAGTATTTCAGCTACTTTGGACCCAACGTGGTGTAAGCAGGACTGCTACAAAGCAGGAATTGTGTCAGATACTTCTAATGCTGTGAAGGCCCCTGCAGAACACAATGGGGGACAAGTGTGTGAAAGAAGTCCTTTCAGTGCCCCATCAGGTCAGTTGTTTGAGCACAAAGCCATGCTGAGTAAAGAATTACAGTATCTTAGTTCTATTCTCACATTATGAATCTCTTTCACTGGCATATCCACGGACCCATTAAATGTGATATTATGGCTGCACAAATATGAAATCTTCCAAGATTGGTGAGAGGAATATAGGTCTTCCGTGTTGCCATTTCATGTGATCATTACTGTTTGGAAGGAAAAAAGGGAATTCAGAACAGAATCGAAGTTAGTTTTCAAGAGAACCCTTCAGACTCTAAAAAACCAATCAGAAAAGTGATTTGTTTTAAAAGGGTAAAAGAGAAATACTGACAGGTTGTCCAATCTGAATTCCAAATTAGAGAAAGTTTGCTCCACTAATACAAGCTATCAGTAATAGTGTCTAGACAGTGGAAGAGCTGGATTATAAAAGATCACAACTGACAATGAAAGACACTTTGTTTCTTATTACAAAAAATGAAAACAATTCCATAGATGTAATCTGCAACAACTTGATTTTCTGAAGCATTTGAAACAGTAGCTGTGATATCTTAACTGCAATTCTTTAATGGCTTCAAGAAAATCCAGGTATGGCTTGGCTGTAGCTTCTGCAGTAATTTTGGCTGATGTGCAGATATGCATAAACTAGCTCTTCCTTATCTGCTTCAGATATTACAAGGAACATAACCATGACACCACAGAGCTCAGCTCCAGTTAACCACAGAGCCTTCCTAGGCGTGTACTGAAAACCTTTCTACGTATTTGGCCATTGCTGTAGAGGTACCAGTAATCAGGCTAATTTCAACTGGAAGCCAGTTCAGATCATTTTTCATTTAACACTAGTTACAGTGGTAAGCAAAAGAGAGACATACTCAGAGTAACTGGTAATGAAAAGCAAATTATTCTGAATAAAATAATTGTGATCTTGAAGAGAAAAATAGTACACATCCAACAGGAAACTTGTTATAAGTCTTATTTAAAATATTTGTTAAAGATTTAGAAGAGGGATAAACACCACATTTTGTTAGGAAAAGTGGAATAGGTTGCATATCTACAGCTCATATAAATCACCAGTTATTTCTGGAATGCAAAAAATATTTCAAACAGAAATATTTACTCTAACAATCCACTCTCAAAACTCCAGTTCCTGTCTTGTTTACTGGAGTAAACTTCAGTTCAAAGGTTACTTCTTGATGTCCTTCAAAAATAAGCATATTATATCCTTCCTTTCTGGTGTAGGTTAGCTTCATGGGCTTTTATGATTCTCCTGTTCACTAACAGAGAAGATAAAGGACAAAGTCCTTAGCTCAGCAAGGCAAATGTTAGGAAGAAGCAGAAGAGGAATGGTCCCAGTGCAGGCTGGATTTTAAACATGCACATTCTTCTTCTCTTCACCATATTTTTTCCCGTCTTACTGATACTGCCACACCATTGCATGAGTAAGAGCTTCCTCTTTGTTTCTGCACCCTCATTTCCTGCTGCTTCCATCCTGTAAGCGTCCTTCAGGATTTTTAAAATATTTTTCCACTCAGGCTGGTAGAATGCACTGAACTGAACAAGTGGTGGGGAAGATGATGTGGAAGAAAAATAGAAAAGGAAGTAAAAAAGAAAGAGATGAGAAGGTATGGAAACAGGGAAGAAAAACTGTCCCTCTGCATGCAGTTTCTAAGGTGGGTTTAAGGAGAAAATAAGGAGGACAGCTGTGAATGCAGATCTTAAGAAAGCCTCATACTGTACAGTTTCATGTCTTAAAACCAGATAACCTTATGTCGTGGCTGCATCTCCAACACAGTGAGCGTTTCTGATCCTTCAGTGAAAAAATTGAAAGATTGCCTGTACTAAAATTCAAGTAAGACTGTCTCAAGAAGCGATACCGAGATTGTTACTGTTCTCACATCTTCATCTCAACAGTGCAGACTTCATATAACTTCAAATATGTTCCCTGAGTAAGTTATGGGGTGGAGATATTCCGGTTACATTTTTTTAAAAATAGAAAACTTAGACGTTCCATACATGAGAAAGTAAATGTCCAAAACTAAAATAATGTGCCCCCAAGCAGTTTTCTGTGCAGCTTCTGTATGTAAGTCCCATAACAAGACAGCAAGCATAGGTTTGGGGTTTGTTTTGAGTTGTCCTGTAATCATCCGGTTTGCAAAGGCTTCTCATTTTCCTAGAAAGGGACTAGGAGGCCAAGCCACAAACACTTCCAACAGTCAACTGTTTTCAGACAAGTTACTCTAAAAAATTAAGGGGAAGGGCAGTTTCTCCTCTCCTCCCAGATCAGGTTAGTCAGGCAAACAAGTCCATTCTAGTACTGTGTAAGGATGTCTGAACACGTACCAGCACCCTGTGTACCTGATCCTGGGCCAGTGAGCACTCTTCAAAACTGCCAGGAATCTTTTTTTCACCACTTTTTAAGGAGAGTGGTATCTCTGCCACTTTTTAGAACAGGACAAAAGCATTGAATGGGAGTGGAAGCAGATGGGTGTTCTCCATAAGCAATTAAGTGTCCCAGAGCTCCAGATAAAACACCCGAACACCCAGGACTGTGCTATCTGCACACTCAGTGGATACAAGCTGAAGCTGCGTCTCTTGACATAGGCCATATTCTGCAGCTAGATAATGCCATTCTGCAGAGCCCTCCAGGGCACTGGAATTCCATCATGCCATGTCTCCAGGGTTCATCTCTACAGATACAGTTGCAGATCAGAGCTTTAGGCTTAAGTGCCATATGGCACAGGGCATGGGTGATGCCTTCAGAAAGCAGTCTTGTCTTCTGTAGACTGCCATCACATAAATGACCCCCATAACAAATTTATTTCCTCTGAGACAACTTCAGTCATGACTCTGGGGTTATCTTTTCCATCCTTCCACTGCATGCTTCCACCCGCAGAATTCCAGGAAACTCTGTAAATGATGAGGCATAAGGGTTTTATTTCTGGAGCCTCTTCCACAGAGCAGTAAACCTGGGAATCTTTTTCCTTGTACTTGTCCAAAAATACATTTTTGCTCTGTTTAGTTATTCTTGAGTCTAATATAAGCTCTTGGATACTCCTAGAGAATTATTCTCCTTCCTTGATGTCAGGGCCCTTTGAATTCTTGGAGACATTAATCCTCCTTCCTCCACTGGCCAACCAAGTTCTGCATATTTAGATTGTATAATTTTCTTACATAGATTGTAACAAAAACTCAGCACAGAGACAGAAATCTCTTCAGAAAATTAAGTGCCTACAAATTAAACAAAAACACGCAGAGGAGAGAAATCTGTCAACTTTCCTCACAGAGGCAAAGGCTGCAAAATCCACTGATGTCCTGGTAAGCAGCAGAAAACATATTTGGAAGTAAATCAAGAGGGAATATTTTATTGCTCGATAGCAGAAGAGGCTTCAGGAAGGCTTGTACGCCTTGTACACCACAAAGGTAAGAATGATTATACCACAGCTGCTTAATCTATTTTATGTCTCCAGAAATGATCAATAGCTTTAGGAAGAACCAGAGCCAGCAGATTCTGTCACTTCTTGCTCCAGAGCCATATGGCACAGGGTCACAGTTCCTGTTCCTACTGATGACAGGGAAAGGATGCTGGTAAGCTCCAGCAGGCTGATACCTGCATCACAAATTTTATGAAGAGACTGAAAAGCAAAACTCTGCTTACAAGCACTATTACAATTATTATTTAAGCTAGAATTAGTCTAAGGTCACCCTAAAAGATAGTATCTTTTTTCTCTGTGTTTGGAGCCAGAGCAAAACAAAAGGAATTTAAGCTTGAGCTATTTATAAGATTACTTCTGCAACCAAGTTTTGTCCAAAAAAAAATCTGCATTGTTGAATGTAAAATGGTCTATCTGGAATATTTCTTACTTGGCAGACCTTCACCAAAGCTGAATTTTCTGAGGAAACCCAGCGGATGTGGGCTGGACAGCACCGGAGGCAGCAGAGCTTTACAGCCCTGTGATCAGGTACAGCTCTGAGCTGAGAGACAGGCAAGTCCAGCAACTTCTGGCTCACCAAAATGTTTTCAGACTAAGCTGAAAAAGAAACTGCTTGGGGTTTGTTTTGTTTCGTTTTGTTTTTCTTCTAACACAGATGCACTGCAAATGTAAAGTCTTCTTTTTAATAAGTTGCAGTAAAGTCTGTTGGTACTATCTCAGTCCTGATGTACATCTCTCCACTACTGGACTCAATTTAGTGCAGAAAGGAAGAAGAATACTAGAGTTCCAGGTCTGCTGGCACTATTTCATTTTTCAGAAAACTATGGGAGGACCATTTTTCCTTTCTTCCTGCCCAAACGACAGGATGACATCCCACTGCCAGCCATGTCTTTTCCCTGCTCTCCAGTGGAGGATTAGTGTCTCTGTATACTAAACGCAGGTATTTTTAATTCTCTTTAGAAAGTCACTGCCTCTTTTTTTTCTAATTATTTGTGTATTACAAATTCTGACCTGTTTTAATGAAAACCGGTTAAAAAAAGATTTTGGCAATATTTAGTGGGAAAAGAAATCATAATTTAACCACTCATTTAGCAGTGTTAAAATGAGACAATACCACATGAAGCAACGCTGCCCTGCCTTGCAGAATTATTACCCAGAGGAAAGCACACCACACCTATTGTACAGTTTCTATCTTCAAAGGCCTCTGCCAGGACCTTCAGGGTGTTATTTTCTTTCACTGTCTTTGCAAGTGAGTAACATAAAAAATGAGAAAATAGTTCTGTTTTATGAAAAATAGAAACTTAAAATATAACTCAAAATAGTGTATTTAAGGTACTAGAAAAAAATCTGGTTTTTCACATGAAATGTAATTTTACTATAGTCCCTACATTTTCCTTTTTTTCTTTATACCACTATTATATTAAATATATACTCTGGCTAAGGCACCAAACCTTGTGAGGAACTCTAGCTTTAGGAGCTTAGAGGAAAATGAGCCCGGCATTTGCAAAAACAGCTGCACAGGATATCATGCAAAAATCATAAACATGCTTGATTTTTACTAATTTCCTTTTTCAGTATGGCAATTTAAGTCAGTCTATGAGGCCAATAGACTTCAGACTAAACAGGTTTACCAAACTATTATAACCAAACTGGTAATTTCTGATAGTCATCCCTTGTGGGTCAAGTTCAGGGACTTGTAAAGGACCTAATCAAAATTTTCTGCAAATTAGAAATGTGAAGGGAAAGACTTGGAAGTCTGTCAGGGAGGAAAAAGCTGGACTTACACTTTAATAGAGGGGGTGGTTACAACAGAGATGTGGATGAGGACAACAGCTGGAAACTGAGCTGACAACCCCTCAGTTTCCATGGAGTTTCCACCAAGTCCTATTATTTATTCAGAAGTTATTTTCCAGGAAAACAGCCAGGCAGCCTGCAAAAGTGTTTTCAATAAAATAATTTTCAAAGGATGGTGGAACAACAGAATAAGCAGGCCACAGAGAACAGGTGGCTAGGTTTTTCTTTTGTGTTACCCAATTTGTGTGTTTTAATAATAATTTCAAGCTGACAGTAGTATATGAGAATGTAGCATCATGTAATATTACAACTTCAGATGGCCAAATTATATTTCTACATTATTTGCTCATTTTTTAGCCCAGTTTAATATGGAAACACAAGAGATCTTTCATCACATCACTAGAAACAGTTGCATTTATGTGTGTCCTGTGGTATTTGGACCCATTAGTGGATTTCCAGCAAATGCAGAAAGAGATGAGACATGAATATTTTTGGTTGCCTGAGGAATATTTTTAACGGAAGAATTTATTTTGAACTATTAATGGTTGTTGATTTTTTTTTTCTTTTCTTTTCAAGGGATGCCTTTCTTCCTTCATTGCCCTCAGATCTACTCAGATGGAGCTTTAGTTCTGGCTGCTTCTGTCAGGTGCTCTGAAAGCCTTGTCTGAAGCAAGAGGTGGAACAGAGGATGGGGGAGAACAAGAGGGTATGTCAGGGAGATGCAAGAGTTGGCCAGCAGCATCAGTAGCCAAAAGTGTTGCAGCAGCTGAAGGGCTGGGAAAGCTCTCATGCACAGGCACAACGCTTAGAGCAGCACCAGGGCTGATGGCAGCTGCCTGGGATAAGGGTTTGTGGGGAGGCTGACCTGGGGTGGGGACATGGGGCATTAGCAGAAAAAGGGTTGTGAAACAAAAAGCTTTGGCAGTTATTATGGGACATTTCCTCACTGAGATAACTCCAGCCAGGGGGCTAATATGGGGAAAATGGCATAAGCACAGGACTGCTGTGCTATGCCAGCAGCGCAGCATCATCCTTCATGCTGTCAGAAATAGAGTGCAGCAACCGTAAGTACTGCAGCCTGCACACTGCTGCCCAACCACCACACAGAAGAAGGGAAGAACAATTTATCTGCACAATAAATTTGGATATCAAATTGAAATGTTGCCATAGCTCATTTAAACAGCAAAGTAAGAATATAGGGACAAACACTTAGCAGAAGAGGCTTCACTAGTTTCTCATGAACTCACGTGCACACTAAGGTTCATGTTTTCCTTCGAAGAACCATGAGTAGCAGTGGCATGTAAGAGTCATCTGGTAGCATTGGTTAGAGCAATTTAGAGCAATTATCTATCCAAAATCCTGTGTGACAAATCTTACTTATTTGTAGAACAAATAGGAACACCAGTGGGGTATGAAACACAGAAACTTAAATGCTGATATGAAACTTGTCACTCTTCTGAAAAAATATTGTAACAACACTGATAAAGAAATTAAAAGTGGAACTACTTTTGTCCTGAACTCATCCCATAGAGCTTAGCCTACAAAGTCTTGAGAAATCCTTAAATTTAGAGGAGTTGTTTAAATGTTCTGAAACATTATTAAAACCATGTAATATAGACAGTTACCTCCCTGATACAGTTCTAAAAAAAAGAAGGGTTTTTAGCACAGAAGAGAAATTGGTTGCTTCCTAGAAGAGGATGAGAGCAGAAAACTTGGAAAGCTTTACAAATTTCATCTTTTGTTTACCAGTACTGGAAAGAAAGGAAGATGACAGGTGGTGACATCTAAAATTTAAGGAGCAAGACACAGGAATTCCCATTCCTTCCTCAGCCAGGAAAGCACTCTGTGGAAAGCCATTGAAGGGACACTCTATCACTGGATATAAGCTTAAGGATATTAAGCTCTAAATACCATATGAGAATACCATGTGAGAAGCCAGTCAGTGGACTCCTACATGAAATTAACTGCATACTGTGTAGCTGGATGAGATCTTCTCTGTAATATGGCAAGATATTTAATACAACCATCCTGGGATGTCCTTTTGAACACAAATGATCTCATAACTGAGTATTTCTTTTACTAGACGATTCAATACTTTCTGTGAAAAGATAAAATTATAAAAATGATCTAGTGAAAAAAAAATCGTTTAAATTAGTTCACTTTTATGTAGTCCAGGAAAAAATGTTTTTCCAGAAATACCACAGTGCTCCTAAGGTAGTAAGTTCAGTAAGAAAAAGAGAGTAAGGTGATACAAGCAGCTCAGTATATAGATTTATCAGTGCTGTGTCATTTGATTTTACTTCAACAACTGAATCAGAGCAAAGAACAAACCTTCCATTGCAGGTAAACTCACAAACAAGTCTGCACCTTTTCCCATAAGTGACTCAAACTTCTGTTTGTACTTGGAATTCAAGGCTGAAAGTATGACTGAAACAAAAATGTTCAGATGACAAGAATGACAACCTTCATTTTTACTTCAGTCCCATCCTTTCCCAACAAAAAATAAAAAAGCCTCTACACAAACATTACACCACTCATATTCAGTTTACATCTGCTAAAAAAGACAAGGTGTATCAGACTAAATAGTTACAGAAATATCCAAGATCTGCCAGGTATAAAATTAAATTTTAAACAAGGTAGAATAAACAGGTCACTTGAAAGCCTTAAACATGTTGTATAAATAACTTGTGATGCTATCCAGAATCAGCTGAGCTGTACACATCATCTGCACCAACCATGAGTCAGCTTGAGTCAGTTCTCTGTACTTTTATGGTACTTTCAAAGTCAGAAAATACATCTCCCGGCAGCATGAAAGAAACCTCTGAAATAAGGAACAAGTATTTGGTAAAAAGGCATTAGCTACTACAAGATGGCAATGAAATTAGTGGAATAAATAAAATGGTAGCATATTTAACAGTTGTCTCTTTATTTTTAGCCCAAACAGGGGACTGAAATCAAAGCATAAAACAAAAGGCAAATCACGTGCTTTTAAGGCCAAACAATTTGAAACTCTTAATTCCTTCTGCACAGCAATTCTCTGACTTAGCAAAGCAGCCCTATGGCAATACAGATTCAGTAACCATGGAATGCTTCCAGCTGTTTGTGTCCCTCCCACTCCCAGTATGCATAACATCCTGGCTGGTAGAAGTTATATTTTGTTTAAACATGATAAGACTGATTTATATTTACAGGAATGTTTCTGATCAATCAGTCGTGCTGAATACCCAGTGACTAAGTGGAAATGTTTCACAGAGAGCACTGCCAAAGAGAACTGAGTAAGAAGTTTATAAAATTTCGGGACAGCAGTCTCTAGTCTACTCAGCAGAGAGCTCACAACTTCCTGTGACCACTTACACTGGGCATGCACACATTTCTCCCAGTACTCAGAAGGGATCCAGTGTTCAGAATTGTGAGACATTAAAGGTAGGGAATGTTCTCCACGCTTCACTTTGCCAAAGAACAGTTAACTGCCAAGTACAAATTGGTTATTACAGTCATGGAGAGAGACACAAGACTCTTCAGACAGCATGAATCACTCTTGTCCACTGACTGGTATCAGTCTAGAAACCAATTACCTGCCTCTGGCTGAGATAGATTGCAACAAAAGTTTGGTGCTGTCTGCTTGCAGGATCATCATCTGATGTTCTTTGTCAAACTGTCAATAGCCATGGACCCAGTAGAGGCAAAGATCTGTACCCTAGGTCTTTTGCCAAATTTACCACCCACTGGCCTGAGTACAGCAGATATGCTTCTGAGGACTTCTTGTAAAAGACTAACACTTTATTTTAGATTCACTTTCTTCTATTATTTTTTCAGATATCAAAGGAGAAATGTTTTATTGGTGTAAATATTTATTTTTGCAGACTGAGAAACTGAACTCTTTGCTTGATGAGTCCTGTGAATTACACAGTTTAGTGTTGCAAAACAACGGCAACTGATGTCAGTCAGAAAGAAGGGAAGGAAAAACTGAGTGAATAGACAACAGAAAGTCAGAATTGCTTTGCCGTGGGATGAATCAATATTCATGCAAAACTGTTATTAACGTCCAGACATAACCTCTTAAAAAAATGATGACACTTGTGCTAGAAAGATAACAACATGCAGGGATCACTGAGAGTGTGCAAGTCAGAGACTTTGGCTGTAAATCTCTGGCAATTTCATCTAAACATTACTACTGCCAAAGCATTTTAGATAAAAGTCTAAGAAACTTAAAATAAAAATAAAAATAATTAAAAAAAAAAAAAACGCAAACGAAACAAATTATTTGAAGAAACACAGTCATGAAAATAAGTTCAGGTGTAATGGGAAGGATATATGGGGGTTTCAAAACTATCTCAGTATAGGACTCTTATACCTGACAGAAGTAGTATTATAAAAATATTCTGTCCTGCCTTTTTTTGGCATTGCTTTTTAGCAGAACAGCCAATCACCTTTACAATAGTGATTCTATCTGCCCAAATCTCCTTTCATGATGGTACCATACTCTTTATTTCTTTCAGACTATATTTGTCCTGTTTCTTGCCTACTAGTCTTGTTTAAAATATGCTGTTTTCCACATAATTCCTCTTTCCTCTATATACACCAAGGAACATAAGTTTTGCCCTTAGTTCTGCTCTCATGACACAGACTCACTCTAGGAGGCTGTTCCCATCTCTTACATTTTCTGCAGCAGATGATATCAAACCCCTCCTTTCTCATTCCTTCCTTCCTTTCCTCTACAAAAGTATAAATTTCAGTAACTTTATGCACTAATAACTACTGCATTGAGCTTAAAATGTTGGAGGATGTCCCTCAGGGTAAAACCAAAGCAGAAGAATTCTGCAAGGAAAGTTGTAACAACCTTCCTTGCACACTTCTTTGGGGACAGTGGAATTCATTTTGCCCCAGAATGAGCATGGGCTGCTTGTCTAAGCGGTGGGAATCCCCAGAGAAGTAGGGAATGGAATATGTAGACACATGATCTCAGAGACTCACAGAGTAAAAGTAGCACATGGTAAGAATTAACTAACTGTTGAACCTCAGAAAGTTATTGTGCATTCAGAATTATCATCCTTTGGGGATATTTCTAATCTCCCTTAGGCATCTTTTTGTGGGTAATTAAACACTAAAATATCTTCAAGCCTGAAGCTTTTAAAACTAGTTCTCTAGAAAACATGCTTCATTTCAAGCAACATAAGGAGCTGGTGCAGAAGTTCTCTGCCCTGTGTTACCATGATCACCAGTGTTTGAACATAAATCTCAAGTTCTTTATTTTCTTCACTTAATTCCTGCTCCCTTCCTTACTTTGGAACACAGAGGGAACCTGCGCTCCATGCCTAAGGATGAAATAGGATTCCTGTCTTGCTTACTGAGAGTCAAAATATCTAATAGACTGTCTGTATAAAATGAATGATCTTCACAATGACACAGGCTCCCAAAAAACTCCTTTAGAAGATACAAATCCATGTGACTAACAAGAAGGAATGTGCATGCTAAAGGCAGCAGGGACTGTAACAGGAACAGTTCAGCCTACTCAAACATACGCACAAATAGAGGAGAAAGCAGCTTTTCAGGTGAAGTAAGTGCAGAAAAAGAATCAGAGGAAGACAGAAGTACCACAAGGCACAGTGCAGCTCTAACAAAAGCTGCCCTTCAGTTTCTCTACCCCAACAGCCTGCTCTGTGCCTGTGCAGTCCCATAGAATGGCCTTGTGCTCTTGCTGAACTCTCCTTTCTCCTGGCCTGACAGCTAAAAGAGGACAAGTTGCTTTTTAAACACTGGTGAGCTGAAGCAAAGGCTTGGTGGACTCTGACCTTGTTAGGCTCACGTTAGACACAGGACTGTTGATTGAACAAAGTAGAATCTAAGTGTTGATAATAAACCAGGTGTTAATATATGAGGTTTATTGCAGCTAAGTGCTGAACGTTGCTCCCGTGAACAGAAAGCAACTCTAGCAGGTAGACAATCGTGCAGAGCAAACCTTTGCCCACAGGATACAATCTACCCCAACCTTCCAGCTGAACATTTCTGTGACTCACTTCCCTCCAGCCCTTGTGTGGGGCAGGAGAACCTGGCTCCAGTGTAAACATACCACTCCATATCTTGGGCACATTGTACACGGCTGACAAGCTGCCGGGTTTGTTCACTGCCTGCCTCCAGAGAAGTGTTGCTCATTGCTCATGAGAAAAGGAGACAAATGGAGGCTGTTATCAAAAGCAATTACCACAACCATTTTGCACCATCACTTCCTGGACTAAGTGACCCTGTCTTCTAATAATACTTTCTGGATGAATCTTGTGTCCATGCCTAACATTTCCTTCATCCTCTAGTCTGGAAGGCAGAGCCCAGTGCTGACCAGCTGCCAGAGAGGCCTCAGTGCTCACTGTGCCCCTTGGCAACTGCACAACTGCTGCTGGAATAAAACAGTGGCTGCAGCTGCTGTTGCTCTGCTCCAAGGTCAGGCCAGGAAAACCGGGTGCTCCTGCAGCCAGCACAGCCCAGGTGGCTGCAGCCTGGCCTGGTCCCAGGAGACTGGCCTTCTTTTCCTGGCTCCATTGCTGTCCTTGGGAAAATTTACTTTGACTTTCTGTTTTCTCTCCCACTCTTTATCTGTCTTTTGTGTTTAGACTATGATTTTTCACCTCAGGTTTATAATTTGGTTTTCTTTAGTTTGGAAAGAAAAAATAGGTAGGGTAGGAGCATTTTGAAGAGGTAGGGAAGGAAAAGAAGAGGGGTTGAAAGTACACTGCTCTAAGTTAAACAAAGTTTGTTGGGAAAGTGAAGCAGTGCAGATGAAAATTAACACTCCCCAGGGCAGAGGTGGGTGAGATATCGAGTACAGTATGAAGAAGTAAAGGTGGAAAAAACTTGTGTTAGTGGTTGGTGAGATTATGAAGTTGCCTAGAGGTGCCCCGATAGGAGGCATTTGCATTTGGGGGCTAATTTGCAAACCGTGGTACTCCCCACTGTGTTTGATATCATCATGGCTCCAGTTGCAAAGTATCTCCCTTTAAAAGTTATAATAACATCTGCAAAGAAATATAACAGTGATCCAAAAATCTTCCTAGCTGTCTGCTCAGTCCAGGAAAACCTCTTTTCTTGAGCTCTTCCATGCAAAACTGTTCACTCACTCTCCCAGTGTCATGTACACTGCAGTATGGAGATGCTACATTAAACATTTTGACATCATCTGCAATTGTGTCTGCTGGCTCAGATATCTCCAGCACTTCTTTTCTGACATCTGTAGTACTTCAGAAGTGTTGGAAAATAACAAATGGTTTTCATACCCATCTGTGCTCTCCGAAGGAGTCCAGAAAAGAGCCAAACAACTCAGTGATTTTTTTTTTTCCAGTCATTTGGGAGATTTTTTTTCCCTGTCAATTTCCTATTGCACAGCACAGCCAGCTACTGGCTACTTGACACACAAATGTCTGAGTAGAGCATTGGGTAGTACTTGAAGCACCAGGGTGTTGAGCATTTTTCTTTACTCCTCATAGGCCCAGCATTCCAGGTACGTTTTTGCTATCGCTCCTTTGCAGTACACTATAGTGGACTGCTGCAGTTTACCATTCGCATATTCTGGCAAAATCACAGAATATTCTGAGTTGGAAGGGACTCACAGGGATCACTGAGTCCAACTCTTAATTGAATGGCCTGTACAGTGATCAAACCTGTGACCTTGGTGTTATTACCAGCAAATGTGTTCTTTTTCCCACTGCAATAAATAAGCAGAGAAGAATACTTCAGCTAAAAGTAATTTTTCTCTCCCTATACTCACATTTCTTACATTTTTGGCAGATCACTATCCCTCCAGCATTTGCTTTTATTTTGCACGGCATTAATTCCTACCATTTAAAAAATGTTGGTTTTATGGCAGCTTTCTTTTTCCCTAGCAGTATTGATATTATATACTGATTTACCAGTTGAAACATAGGGTCTCTGGCTTCCTTATCTCTGATTGTCAAAATTATTTATCTGCTATTTCATCTGTCCAGGGTTTGCTTTTGATGAAGCTGCTTGGAGCAGCAGTCTGATCACTTCAATCTTGTTTTCCAACACCATTAAACCGGTTTCACAATTATAGCTGTACCAGCTTAGGGAGCCCCCGGTGGTCCAGGGGAAAATTCACTGCACTGTCACTGCAGAGACCCGGGTTCGATTCCCGGTCAGGGCCCCTCCCCGGGCAGATGGAGCTCGTTAGCCCTGTAAGGCAATCCATCTACGTCCTGAGGACCTCGCTGCCACCGTCCAAGCGTGCTTGGCCCCGGCAGATGAA